>NC_134826.1:87231324-87528785 GCF_004210375.1 Tachypleus tridentatus | reverse complement strand
GCTATTACAGACATTTTCCATTATCTACAAGACTACTATTTTTTACAGACATTTTCCATTATCTACAAGACTACTATTTATTACAGACATTTTCCATTATCTACAAGACTACTATTTATTACAGACATTTTCCATTATCTACAAGACTACTATTTATTACAGACATTTTCATTATCTACAAGACTACTATTTATTACAGACATTTTCCATTATCTACAAGACTACTATTTATTACAGACATTTTCCATTATCTACAAGACTACTATTTATTACAGACATTTTCCATTATCTACAAGACTACTATTTATTACAGACATTTTCCATTATCTACAAGACTACTATTTATTACAGACATTTTCCATTATCTACAAGACTACTATTTATTACAGACATTTTCCATTATCTACAAGACTATTATTTATTACAGACATTTTCCATTATCTACAAGACTACTATTTATTACAGACATTTTCCATTATCTACAAGACTACTATTTATTACAGACATTTTCCATTATCTACAAGACTACTATTTATTACAGACATTTTCCATTATCTACAAGACTACTATTTATTACAGACATTTTCCATTATCTACAAGACTACTATTTATTACAGACATTTTCCATTATCTACAAGACTACTATTTATTACAGACATTTTCCATTATCTACAAGACTACTATTTATTACAGACATTTTCCATTATCTACAAGACTACTATTTATTACAGACATTTTCCATTATCTACAAGACTACTATTTATTACAGACATTTTCCATTATCTACAAGACTACTATTTATTACAGACATTTTCCATTATCTACAAGACTACTATTTATTACAGACATTTTCCATTATCTACAAGACTACTATTTATTACAGACATTTTCCATTATCTACAAGACTACTATTTATTACAGACATTTTCCATTATCTACAAGACTACTATTTATTACAGACATTTTCCATTATCTACAAGACTACTATTTATTACAGACATTTTCCATTATCTACAAGACTACTATTTATTACAGACATTTTCCATTATCTACAAGACTACTATTTATTACAGACATTTTCCATTATCTACAAGACTACTATTTATTACAGACATTTTCCATTATCTACAAGACTACTATTTATTACAGACATTTTCCATTATCTACAAGACTACTATTTATTACAGACATTTTCCATTATCTACAAGACTACTATTTATTACAGACATTTTCCATTATCTACAAGACTACTATTTATTACAGACATTTTCCATTATCTACAAGACTACTATTTATTACAGACATTTTCCATTATCTACAAGACTACTATTTATTACAGACATTTTCCATTATCTACAAGACTACTATTTATTACAGACATTTTCCATTATCTACAAGACTACTATTTATTACAGACATTTTCCATTATCTACAAGACTACTATTTATTACAGACATTTTCCATTATCTACAAGACTACTATTTATTACAGACATTTTCCATTATCTACAAGACTACTATTTATTACAGACATTTTCCATTATCTACAAGACTACTATTTATTACAGACATTTTCCATTATCTACAAGACTACTATTTATTACAGACATTTTCCATTATCTACAAGACTACTATTTATTACAGACATTTTCCATTATCTACAAGACTACTATTTATTACAGACATTTTCCATTATCTACAAGACTACTATTTATTACAGACATTTTCCATTATCTACAAGACTACTATTTATTACAGACATTTTCCATTATCTACAAGACTACTATTTATTACAGACATTTTCCATTATCTACAAGACTACTATTTATTACAGACATTTTCCATTATCTACAAGACTACTATTTATTACAGACATTTTCCATTATCTACAAGACTACTATTTATTACAGACATTTTCCATTATCTACAAGACTACTATTTATTACAGACATTTTCCATTATCTACAAGACTACTATTTATTACAGACATTTCCATTATCTACAAGACTACTATTTATTACAGACATTTTCCATTATCTACAAGACTACTATTTATTACAGACATTTTCCATTATCTACAAGACTACTATTTATTACAGACATTTTCCATTATCTACAAGACTACTATTTATTACAGACATTTTCCATTATCTACAAGACTACTATTTATTACAGACATTTTCCATTATCTACAAGACTACTATTTATTACAGACATTTTCCATTATCTACAAGACTACTATTTATTACAGACATTTTCCATTATCTACAAGACTACTATTTATTACAGACATTTTCCATTATCTACAAGACTACTATTTATTACAGACATTTTCCATTATCTACAAGACTACTATTTATTACAGACATTTTCCATTATCTACAAGACTACTATTTATTACAGACATTTTCCATTATCTACAAGACTACTATTTATTACAGACATTTTCCATTATCTACAAGACTACTATTTATTACAGACATTTTCCATTATCTACAAGACTACTATTTATTACAGACATTTTCCATTATCTACAAGACTACTATTTATTACAGACATTTTCCATTATCTACAAGACTACTATTTATTACAGACATTTTCCATTATCTACAAGACTACTATTTATTACAGACATTTTCCATTATCTACAAGACTACTATTTATTACAGACATTTTCCATTATCTACAAGACTACTATTTATTACAGACATTTTCCATTATCTACAAGACTACTATTTATTACAGACATTTTCCATTATCTACAAGACTACTATTTATTACAGACATTTTCCATTATCTACAAGACTACTATTTATTACAGACATTTTCCATTATCTACAAGACTACTATTTATTACAGACATTTTCCATTATCTACAAGACTACTATTTATTACAGACATTTTCCATTATCTACAAGACTACTATTTATTACAGACATTTTCCATTATCTACAAGACTACTATTTATTACAGACATTTTCCATTATCTACAAGACTACTATTTATTACAGACATTTTCCATTATCTACAAGACTACTATTTATTACAGACATTTTCCATTATCTACAAGACTACTATTTATTACAGACATTTTCCATTATCTACAAGACTACTATTTATTACAGACATTTTCCATTATCTACAAGACTACTATTTATTACAGACATTTTCCATTATCTACAAGACTACTATTTATTACAGACATTTTCCATTATCTACAAGACTACTATTTATTACAGACATTTTCCATTATCTACAAGACTACTATTTATTACAGACATTTTCCATTATCTACAAGACTACTATTTATTACAGACATTTTCCATTATCTACAAGACTACTATTTATTACAGACATTTTCCATTATCTACAAGACTACTATTTATTACAGACATTTTCCATTATCTACAAGACTACTATTTATTACAGACATTTTCCATTATCTACAAGACTACTATTTATTACAGACATTTTCCATTATCTACAAGACTACTATTTATTACAGACATTTTCCATTATCTACAAGACTACTATTTATTACAGACATTTTCCATTATCTACAAGACTACTATTTATTACAGACATTTTCCATTATCTACAAGACTACTATTTATTACAGACATTTTCCATTATCTACAAGACTACTATTTATTACAGACATTTTCCATTATCTACAAGACTACTATTTATTACAGACATTTTCCATTATCTACAAGACTACTATTTATTACAGACATTTTCCATTATCTACAAGACTACTATTTATTACAGACATTTTCCATTATCTACAAGACTACTATTTATTACAGACATTTTCCATTATCTACAAGACTACTATTTATTACAGACATTTTCCATTATCTACAAGACTACTATTTATTACAGACATTTTCCATTATCTACAAGACTACTATTTATTACAGACATTTTCCATTATCTACAAGACTACTATTTATTACAGACATTTTCCATTATCTACAAGACTACTATTTATTACAGACATTTTCCATTATCTACAAGACTACTATTTATTACAGACATTTTCCATTATCTACAAGACTACTATTTATTACAGACATTTTCCATTATCTACAAGACTACTATTTATTACAGACATTTTCCATTATCTACAAGACTACTATTTATTACAGACATTTTCCATTATCTACAAGACTACTATTTATTACAGACATTTTCCATTATCTACAAGACTACTATTTATTACAGACATTTTCCATTATCTACAAGACTACTATTTATTACAGACATTTTCCATTATCTACAAGACTACTATTTATTACAGACATTTTCCATTATCTACAAGACTACTATTTATTACAGACATTTTCCATTATCTACAAGACTACTATTTATTACAGACATTTTCCATTATCTACAAGACTACTATTTATTACAGACATTTTCCATTATCTACAAGACTACTATTTATTACAGACATTTTCCATTATCTACAAGACTACTATTTATTACAGACATTTTCCATTATCTACAAGACTACTATTTATTACAGACATTTTCCATTATCTACAAGACTACTATTTATTACAGACATTTTCCATTATCTACAAGACTACTATTTATTACAGACATTTTCCATTATCTACAAGACTACTATTTATTACAGACATTTTCCATTATCTACAAGACTACTATTTATTACAGACATTTTCCATTATCTACAAGACTACTATTTATTACAGACATTTTCCATTATCTACAAGACTACTATTTATTACAGACATTTTCCATTATCTACAAGACTACTATTTATTACAGACATTTTCCATTATCTACAAGACTACTATTTATTACAGACATTTTCCATTATCTACAAGACTACTATTTATTACAGACATTTTCCATTATCTACAAGACTACTATTTATTACAGACATTTTCCATTATCTACAAGACTACTATTTATTACAGACATTTTCCATTATCTACAAGACTACTATTTATTACAGACATTTTCCATTATCTACAAGACTACTATTTATTACAGACATTTTCCATTATCTACAAGACTACTATTTATTACAGACATTTTCCATTATCTACAAGACTACTATTTATTACAGACATTTTCCATTATCTACAAGACTACTATTTATTACAGACATTTTCCATTATCTACAAGACTACTATTTATTACAGACATTTTCCATTATCTACAAGACTACTATTTATTACAGACATTTTCCATTATCTACAAGACTACTATTTATTACAGACATTTTCCATTATCTACAAGACTACTATTTATTACAGACATTTTCCATTATCTACAAGACTACTATTTATTACAGACATTTTCCATTATCTACAAGACTACTATTTATTACAGACATTTTCCATTATCTACAAGACTACTATTTATTACAGACATTTTCCATTATCTACAAGACTACTATTTATTACAGACATTTTCCATTATCTACAAGACTACTATTTATTACAGACATTTTCCATTATCTACAAGACTACTATTTATTACAGACATTTTCCATTATCTACAAGACTACTATTTATTACAGACATTTTCCATTATCTACAAGACTACTATTTATTACAGACATTTTCCATTATCTACAAGACTACTATTTATTACAGACATTTTCCATTATCTACAAGACTACTATTTATTACAGACATTTTCCATTATCTACAAGACTACTATTTATTACAGACATTTTCCATTATCTACAAGACTACTATTTATTACAGACATTTTCCATTATCTACAAGACTACTATTTATTACAGACATTTTCCATTATCTACAAGACTACTATTTATTACAGACATTTTCCATTATCTACAAGACTACTATTTATTACAGACATTTTCCATTATCTACAAGACTACTATTTATTACAGACATTTTCCATTATCTACAAGACTACTATTTATTACAGACATTTTCCATTATCTACAAGACTACTATTTATTACAGACATTTTCCATTATCTACAAGACTGACTACTATTTATTACAGACATTTTCCATTATCTACAAGACTACTATTTATTACAGACATTTTCCATTATCTACAAGACTACTATTTATTACAGACATTTTCCATTATCTACAAGACTACTATTTATTACAGACATTTTCCATTATCTACAAGACTACTATTTATTACAGACATTTTCCATTATCTACAAGACTACTATTTATTACAGACATTTTCCATTATCTACAAGACTACTATTTATTACAGACATTTTCCATTATCTACAAGACTACTATTTATTACAGACATTTTCCATTATCTACAAGACTACTATTTATTACAGACATTTTCCATTATCTACAAGACTACTATTTATTACAGACATTTTCCATTATCTACAAGACTACTATTTATTACAGACATTTTCCATTATCTACAAGACTACTATTTATTACAGACATTTTCCATTATCTACAAGACTACTATTTATTACAGACATTTTCCATTATCTACAAGACTACTATTTATTACAGACATTTTCCATTATCTACAAGACTACTATTTATTACAGACATTTTCCATTATCTACAAGACTACTATTTATTACAGACATTTTCCATTATCTACAAGACTACTATTTATTACAGACATTTTCCATTATCTACAAGACTACTATTTATTACAGACATTTTCCATTATCTACAAGACTACTATTTATTACAGACATTTTCCATTATCTACAAGACTACTATTTATTACAGACATTTTCCATTATCTACAAGACTACTATTTATTACAGACATTTTCCATTATCTACAAGACTACTATTTATTACAGACATTTTCCATTATCTACAAGACTACTATTTATTACAGACATTTTCCATTATCTACAAGACTACTATTTATTACAGACATTTTCCATTATCTACAAGACTACTATTTATTACAGACATTTTCCATTATCTACAAGACTACTATTTATTACAGACATTTTCCATTATCTACAAGACTACTATTTATTACAGACATTTTCCATTATCTACAAGACTACTATTTATTACAGACATTTTCCATTATCTACAAGACTACTATTTATTACAGACATTTTCCATTATCTACAAGACTACTATTTATTACAGACATTTTCCATTATCTACAAGACTACTATTTATTACAGACATTTTCCATTATCTACAAGACTACTATTTATTACAGACATTTTCCATTATCTACAAGACTACTATTTATTACAGACATTTTCCATTATCTACAAGACTACTATTTATTACAGACATTTTCCATTATCTACAAGACTACTATTTATTACAGACATTTTCCATTATCTACAAGACTACTATTTATTACAGACATTTTCCATTATCTACAAGACTACTATTTATTACAGACATTTTCCATTATCTACAAGACTACTATTTATTACAGACATTTTCCATTATCTACAAGACTACTATTTATTACAGACATTTTCCATTATCTACAAGACTACTATTTATTACAGACATTTTCCATTATCTACAAGACTACTATTTATTACAGACATTTTCCATTATCTACAAGACTACTATTTATTACAGACATTTTCCATTATCTACAAGACTACTATTTATTACAGACATTTTCCATTATCTACAAGACTACTATTTATTACAGACATTTTCCATTATCTACAAGACTACTATTTATTACAGACATTTTCCATTATCTACAAGACTACTATTTATTACAGACATTTTCCATTATCTACAAGACTACTATTTATTACAGACATTTTCCATTATCTACAAGACTACTATTTATTACAGACATTTTCCATTATCTACAAGACTACTATTTATTACAGACATTTTCCATTATCTACAAGACTACTATTTATTACAGACATTTTCCATTATCTACAAGACTACTATTTATTACAGACATTTTCCATTATCTACAAGACTACTATTTATTACAGACATTTTCCATTATCTACAAGACTACTATTTATTACAGACATTTTCCATTATCTACAAGACTACTATTTATTACAGACATTTTCCATTATCTACAAGACTACTATTTATTACAGACATTTTCCATTATCTACAAGACTACTATTTATTACAGACATTTTCCATTATCTACAAGACTACTATTTATTACAGACATTTTCCATTATCTACAAGACTACTATTTATTACAGACATTTTCCATTATCTACAAGACTACTATTTATTACAGACATTTTCCATTATCTACAAGACTACTATTTATTACAGACATTTTCCATTATCTACAAGACTACTATTTATTACAGACATTTTCCATTATCTACAAGACTACTATTTATTACAGACATTTTCCATTATCTACAAGACTACTATTTATTACAGACATTTTCCATTATCTACAAGACTACTATTTATTACAGACATTTTCCATTATCTACAAGACTACTATTTATTACAGACATTTTCCATTATCTACAAGACTACTATTTATTACAGACATTTTCCATTATCTACAAGACTACTATTTATTACAGACATTTTCCATTATCTACAAGACTACTATTTATTACAGACATTTTCCATTATCTACAAGACTACTATTTATTACAGACATTTTCCATTATCTACAAGACTACTATTTATTACAGACATTTTCCATTATCTACAAGACTACTATTTATTACAGACATTTTCCATTATCTACAAGACTACTATTTATTACAGACATTTTCCATTATCTACAAGACTACTATTTATTACAGACATTTTCCATTATCTACAAGACTACTATTTATTACAGACATTTTCCATTATCTACAAGACTACTATTTATTACAGACATTTTCCATTATCTACAAGACTACTATTTATTACAGACATTTTCCATTATCTACAAGACTACTATTTATTACAGACATTTTCCATTATCTACAAGACTACTATTTATTACAGACATTTTCCATTATCTACAAGACTACTATTTATTACAGACATTTTCCATTATCTACAAGACTACTATTTATTACAGACATTTTCCATTATCTACAAGACTACTATTTATTACAGACATTTTCCATTATCTACAAGACTACTATTTATTACAGACATTTTCCATTATCTACAAGACTACTATTTATTACAGACATTTTCCATTATCTACAAGACTACTATTTATTACAGACATTTTCCATTATCTACAAGACTACTATTTATTACAGACATTTTCCATTATCTACAAGACTACTATTTATTACAGACATTTTCCATTATCTACAAGACTACTATTTATTACAGACATTTTCCATTATCTACAAGACTACTATTTATTACAGACATTTTCCATTATCTACAAGACTACTATTTATTACAGACATTTTCCATTATCTACAAGACTACTATTTATTACAGACATTTTCCATTATCTACAAGACTACTATTTATTACAGACATTTTCCATTATCTACAAGACTACTATTTATTACAGACATTTTCCATTATCTACAAGACTACTATTTATTACAGACATTTTCCATTATCTACAAGACTACTATTTATTACAGACATTTTCCATTATCTACAAGACTACTATTTATTACAGACATTTTCCATTATCTACAAGACTACTATTTATTACAGACATTTTCCATTATCTACAAGACTACTATTTATTACAGACATTTTCCATTATCTACAAGACTACTATTTATTACAGACATTTTCCATTATCTACAAGACTACTATTTATTACAGACATTTTCCATTATCTACAAGACTACTATTTATTACAGACATTTTCCATTATCTACAAGACTACTATTTATTACAGACATTTTCCATTATCTACAAGACTACTATTTATTACAGACATTTTCCATTATCTACAAGACTACTATTTATTACAGACATTTTCCATTATCTACAAGACTACTATTTATTACAGACATTTTCCATTATCTACAAGACTACTATTTATTACAGACATTTTCCATTATCTACAAGACTACTATTTATTACAGACATTTTCCATTATCTACAAGACTACTATTTATTACAGACAATTTCCATTATTTACAAGACTACTATTTATTACAGACATTTTCCATTATCTACAAGACTACTATTTATTACAGACATTTTCCATTATCTACAAGACTACTATTTATTACAGACATTTTCCATTATCTACAAGACTACTATTTATTACAGACATTTTCCATTATCTACAAGACTACATTTTATTACAGACATTTTCCATTATCTACAAGACTACTATTTATTACAGACATTTTCCATTATCTACAAGACTACTATTTATTACAGACATTTTCCATTATCTACAAGACTACTATTTATTACAGACATTTTCCATTATCTACAAGACTACTATTTATTACAGACATTTTCCATTATCTACAAGACTACTATTTATTACAGACATTTTCCATTATCTACAAGACTACTATTTATTACAGACATTTTCCATTATCTACAAGACTACTATTTATTACAGACATTTTCCATTATCTACAAGACTACTATTTATTACAGACATTTTCCATTATCTACAAGACTACTATTTATTACAGACATTTTCCATTATCTACAAGACTACTATTTATTACAGACATTTTCCATTATCTACAAGACTACTATTTATTACAGACATTTTCCATTATCTACAAGACTACTATTTATTACAGACATTTTCCATTATCTACAAGACTACTATTTATTACAGACATTTTCCATTATCTACAAGACTACTATTTATTACAGACATTTTCCATTATCTACAAGACTACTATTTATTACAGACATTTTCCATTATCTACAAGACTACTATTTATTACAGACATTTTCCATTATCTACAAGACTACTATTTATTACAGACATTTTCCATTATCTACAAGACTACTATTTATTACAGACATTTTCCATTATCTACAAGACTACTATTTATTACAGACATTTTCCATTATCTACAAGACTACTATTTATTACAGACATTTTCCATTATCTACAAGACTACTATTTATTACAGACATTTTCCATTATCTACAAGACTACTATTTATTACAGACATTTTCCATTATCTACAAGACTACTATTTATTACAGACATTTTCCATTATCTACAAGACTACTATTTATTACAGACATTTTCCATTATCTACAAGACTACTATTTATTACAGACATTTTCCATTATCTACAAGACTACTATTTATTACAGACATTTTCCATTATCTACAAGACTACTATTTATTACAGACATTTTCCATTATCTACAAGACTACTATTTATTACAGACATTTTCCATTATCTACAAGACTACTATTTATTACAGACATTTTCCATTATCTACAAGACTACTATTTATTACAGACATTTTCCATTATCTACAAGACTACTATTTATTACAGACATTTTCCATTATCTACAAGACTACTATTTATTACAGACATTTTCCATTATCTACAAGACTACTATTTATTACAGACATTTTCCATTATCTACAAGACTACTATTTATTACAGACATTTTCCATTATCTACAAGACTACTATTTATTACAGACATTTTCCATTATCTACAAGACTACTATTTATTACAGACATTTTCCATTATCTACAAGACTACTATTTATTACAGACATTTTCCATTATCTACAAGACTACTATTTATTACAGACATTTTCCATTATCTACAAGACTACTATTTATTACAGACATTTTCCATTATCTACAAGACTACTATTTATTACAGACATTTTCCATTATCTACAAGACTACTATTTATTACAGACATTTTCCATTATCTACAAGACTACTATTTATTACAGACATTTTCCATTATCTACAAGACTACTATTTATTACAGACATTTTCCATTATCTACAAGACTACTATTTATTACAGACATTTTCCATTATCTACAAGACTACTATTTATTACAGACATTTTCCATTATCTACAAGACTACTATTTATTACAGACATTTTCCATTATCTACAAGACTACTATTTATTACAGACATTTTCCATTATCTACAAGACTACTATTTATTACAGACATTTTCCATTATCTACAAGACTACTATTTATTACAGACATTTTCCATTATCTACAAGACTACTATTTATTACAGACATTTTCCATTATCTACAAGACTACTATTTATTACAGACATTTTCCATTATCTACAAGACTACTATTTATTACAGACATTTTCCATTATCTACAAGACTACTATTTATTACAGACATTTTCCATTATCTACAAGACTACTATTTATTACAGACATTTTCCATTATCTACAAGACTACTATTTATTACAGACATTTTCCATTATCTACAAGACTACTATTTATTACAGACATTTTCCATTATCTACAAGACTACTATTTATTACAGACATTTTCCATTATCTACAAGACTACTATTTATTACAGACATTTTCCATTATCTACAAGACTACTATTTATTACAGACATTTTCCATTATCTACAAGACTACTATTTATTACAGACATTTTCCATTATCTACAAGACTACTATTTATTACAGACATTTTCCATTATCTACAAGACTACTATTTATTACAGACATTTTCCATTATCTACAAGACTACTATTTATTACAGACATTTTCCATTATCTACAAGACTACTATTTATTACAGACATTTTCCATTATCTACAAGACTACTATTTATTACAGACATTTTCCATTATCTACAAGACTACTATTTATTACAGACATTTTCCATTACCTTCAAGACTACCATTTATTACAGACATTTTCCATTATCTACAAGACTACTATTTATTACAGACATTTTCCATTATCTACAAGACTACTATTTATTACAGACATTTTCCATTATCTACAAGACTACTATTTATTACAGACATTTTCCATTATCTACAAGACTACTATTTATTACAGACATTTTCCATTATCTACAAGACTACTATTTATTACAGACATTTTCCATTATCTACAAGACTACTATTTATTACAGACATTTTCCATTATCTACAAGACTACTATTTATTACAGACATTTTCCATTATCTACAAGACTACTATTTATTACAGACATTTTCCATTATCTACAAGACTACTATTTATTACAGACATTTTCCATTATCTACAAGACTACTATTTATTACAGACATTTTCCATTATCTACAAGACTACTATTTATTACAGACATTTTCCATTATCTACAAGACTACTATTTATTACAGACATTTTCCATTATCTACAAGACTACTATTTATTACAGACATTTTCCATTATCTACAAGACTACTATTTATTACAGACATTTTCCATTATCTACAAGACTACTATTTATTACAGACATTTTCCATTATCTACAAGACTACTATTTATTACAGACATTTTCCATTATCTACAAGACTACTATTTATTACAGACATTTTCCATTATCTACAAGACTACTATTTATTACAGACATTTTCCATTATCTACAAGACTACTATTTATTACAGACATTTTCCATTATCTACAAGACTACTATTTATTACAGACATTTTCCATTATCTACAAGACTACTATTTATTACAGACATTTTCCATTATCTACAAGACTACTATTTATTACAGACATTTTCCATTATCTACAAGACTACTATTTATTACAGACATTTTCCATTATCTACAAGACTACTATTTATTACAGACATTTTCCATTATCTACAAGACTACTATTTATTACAGACATTTTCCATTATCTACAAGACTACTATTTATTACAGACATTTTCCATTATCTACAAGACTACTATTTATTACAGACATTTTCCATTATCTACAAGACTACTATTTATTACAGACATTTTCCATTATCTACAAGACTACTATTTATTACAGACATTTTCCATTATCTACAAGACTACTATTTATTACAGACATTTTCCATTATCTACAAGACTACTATTTATTACAGACATTTTCCATTATCTACAAGACTACTATTTATTACAGACATTTTCCATTATCTACAAGACTACTATTTATTACAGACATTTTCCATTATCTACAAGACTACTATTTATTACAGACATTTTCCATTATCTACAAGACTACTATTTATTACAGACATTTTCCATTATCTACAAGACTACTATTTATTACAGACATTTTCCATTATCTACAAGACTACTATTTATTACAGACATTTTCCATTATCTACAAGACTACTATTTATTACAGACATTTTCCATTATCTACAAGACTACTATTTATTACAGACATTTTCCATTATCTACAAGACTACTATTTATTACAGACATTTTCCATTATCTACAAGACTACTATTTATTACAGACATTTTCCATTATCTACAAGACTACTATTTATTACAGACATTTTCCATTATCTACAAGACTACTATTTATTACAGACATTTTCCATTATCTACAAGACTACTATTTATTACAGACATTTTCCATTATCTACAAGACTACTATTTATTACAGACATTTTCCATTATCTACAAGACTACTATTTATTACAGACATTTTCCATTATCTACAAGACTACTATTTATTACAGACATTTTCCATTATCTACAAGACTACTATTTATTACAGACATTTTCCATTATCTACAAGACTACTATTTATTACAGACATTTTCCATTATCTACAAGACTACTATTTATTACAGACATTTTCCATTATCTACAAGACTACTATTTATTACAGACATTTTCCATTATCTACAAGACTACTATTTATTACAGACATTTTCCATTATCTACAAGACTACTATTTATTACAGACATTTTCCATTATCTACAAGACTACTATTTATTACAGACATTTTCCATTATCTACAAGACTACTATTTATTACAGACATTTTCCATTATCTACAAGACTACTATTTATTACAGACATTTTCCATTATCTACAAGACTACTATTTATTACAGACATTTTCCATTATCTACAAGACTACTATTTATTACAGACATTTTCCATTATCTACAAGACTACTATTTATTACAGACATTTTCCATTATCTACTACAAGACTACTATTTATTACAGACATTTTCCATTATCTACAAGACTACTATTTATTACAGACATTTTCCATTATCTACAAGACTACTATTTATTACAGACATTTTCCATTATCTACAAGACTACTATTTATTACAGACATTTTCCATTATCTACAAGACTACTATTTATTACAGACATTTTCCATTATCTACAAGACTACTATTTATTACAGACATTTTCCATTATCTACAAGACTACTATTTATTACAGACATTTTCCATTATCTACAAGACTACTATTTATTACAGACATTTTCCATTATCTACAAGACTACTATTTATTACAGACATTTTCCATTATCTACAAGACTACTATTTATTACAGACATTTTCCATTATCTACAAGACTACTATTTATTACAGACATTTTCCATTATCTACAAGACTACTATTTATTACAGACATTTTCCATTATCTACAAGACTACTATTTATTACAGACATTTTCCATTATCTACAAGACTACTATTTATTACAGACATTTTCCATTATCTACAAGACTACTATTTATTACAGACATTTTCCATTATCTACAAGACTACTATTTATTACAGACATTTTCCATTATCTACAAGACTACTATTTATTACAGACATTTTCCATTATCTACAAGACTACTATTTATTACAGACATTTTCCATTATCTACAAGACTACTATTTATTACAGACATTTTCCATTATCTACAAGACTACTATTTATTACAGACATTTTCCATTATCTACAAGACTACTATTTATTACAGACATTTTACATTATCTACAAGACTACTATTTATTACAGACATTTTCCATTATCTACAAGACTACTATTTATTACAGACATTTTCCATTATCTACAAGACTACTATTTATTACAGACATTTTCCATTATCTACAAGACTACTATTTATTACAGACATTTTCCATTATCTACAAGACTACTATTTATTACAGACATTTTCCATTATCTACAAGACTACTATTTATTACAGACATTTTCCATTATCTACAAGACTACTATTTATTACAGACATTTTCCATTATCTACAAGACTACTATTTATTACAGACATTTTCCATTATCTACAAGACTACTATTTATTACAGACATTTTCCATTATCTACAAGACTACTATTTATTACAGACATTTTCCATTATCTACAAGACTACTATTTATTACAGACATTTTCCATTATCTACAAGACGACATTTTCCATTATCTACAAGACTACTATTTATTACAGACATTTTCCATTATCTACAAGACTACTATTTATTACAGACATTTTCCATTATCTACAAGACTACTATTTATTACAGACATTTTCCATTATCTACAAGACTACTATTTATTACAGACATTTTCCATTATCTACAAGACTACTATTTATTACAGACATTTTCCATTATCTACAAGACTACTATTTATTACAGACATTTTCCATTATCTACAAGACTACTATTTATTACAGACATTTTCCATTATCTACAAGACTACTATTTATTACAGACATTTTCCATTATCTACAAGACTACTATTTATTACAGACATTTTCCATTATCTACAAGACTACTATTTATTACAGACATTTTCCATTATCTACAAGACTACTATTTATTACAGACATTTTCCATTATCTACAAGACTACTATTTATTACAGACATTTTCCATTATCTACAAGACTACTATTTATTACAGACATTTTCCATTATCTACAAGACTACTATTTATTACAGACATTTTCCATTATCTACAAGACTACTAATTATTTATTACAGACATTTTCCATTATCTACAAGACTACTATTTATTACAGACATTTTCCATTATCTACAAGACTACTATTTATTACAGACATTTTCCATTATCTACAAGACTACTATTTATTACAGACATTTTCCATTATCTACAAGACTACTATTTATTACAGACATTTTCCATTATCTACAAGACTACTATTTATTACAGACATTTTCCATTATCTACAAGACTACTATTTATTACAGACATTTTCCATTATCTACAAGACTACTATTTATTACAGACATTTTCCATTATCTACAAGACTACTATTTATTACAGACATTTTCCATTATCTACAAGACTACTATTTATTACAGACATTTTCCATTATCTACAAGACTACTATTTATTACAGACATTTTCCATTATCTACAAGACTACTATTTATTACAGACATTTTCCATTATCTACAAGACTACTATTTATTACAGACATTTTCCATTATCTACAAGACTACTATTTATTACAGACATTTTCCATTATCTACAAGACTACTATTTATTACAGACATTTTCCATTATCTACAAGACTACTATTTATTACAGACATTTTCCATTATCTACAAGACTACTATTTATTACAGACATTTTCCATTATCTACAAGACTACTATTTATTACAGACATTTTCCATTATCTACAAGACTACTATTTATTACAGACATTTTCCATTATCTACAAGACTACTATTTATTACAGACATTTTCCATTATCTACAAGACTACTATTTATTACAGACATTTTCCATTATCTACAAGACTACTATTTATTACAGACATTTTCCATTATCTACAAGACTACTATTTATTACAGACATTTTCCATTATCTACAAGACTACTATTTATTACAGACATTTTCCATTATCTACAAGACTACTATTTATTACAGACATTTTCCATTATCTACAAGACTACTATTTATTACAGACATTTTCCATTATCTACAAGACTACTATTTATTACAGACATTTTCCATTATCTACAAGACTACTATTTATTACAGACATTTTCCATTATCTACAAGACTACTATTTATTACAGACATTTTCCATTATCTACAAGACTACTATTTATTACAGACATTTTCCATTATCTACAAGACTACTATTTATTACAGACATTTTCCATTATCTACAAGACTACTATTTATTACAGACATTTTCCATTATCTACAAGACTACTATTTATTACAGACATTTTCCATTATCTACAAGACTACTATTTATTACAGACATTTTCCATTATCTACAAGACTACTATTTATTACAGACATTTTCCATTATCTACAAGACTACTATTTATTACAGACATTTTCCATTATCTACAAGACTACTATTTATTACAGACATTTTCCATTATCTACAAGACTACTATTTATTACAGACATTTTCCATTATCTACAAGACTACTATTTATTACAGACATTTTCCATTATCTACAAGACTACTATTTATTACAGACATTTTCCATTATCTACAAGACTACTATTTATTACAGACATTTTCCATTATCTACAAGACTACTATTTATTACAGACATTTTCCATTATCTACAAGACTACTATTTATTACAGACATTTTCCATTATCTACAAGACTACTATTTATTACAGACATTTTCCATTATCTACAAGACTACTATTTATTACAGACATTTTCCATTATCTACAAGACTACTATTTATTACAGACATTTTCCATTATCTACAAGACTACTATTTATTACAGACATTTTCCATTATCTACAAGACTACTATTTATTACAGACATTTTCCATTATCTACAAGACTACTATTTATTACAGACATTTTCCATTATCTACAAGACTACTATTTATTACAGACATTTTCCATTATCTACAAGACTACTATTTATTACAGACATTTTCCATTATCTACAAGACTACTATTTATTACAGACATTTTCCATTATCTACAAGACTACTATTTATTACAGACATTTTCCATTATCTACAAGACTACTATTTATTACAGACATTTTCCATTATCTACAAGACTACTATTTATTACAGACATTTTCCATTATCTACAAGACTACTATTTATTACAGACATTTTCCATTATCTACAAGACTACTATTTATTACAGACATTTTCCATTATCTACAAGACTACTATTTATTACAGACATTTTCCATTATCTACAAGACTACTATTTATTACAGACATTTTCCATTATCTACAAGACTACTATTTATTACAGACATTTTCCATTATCTACAAGACTACTATTTATTACAGACATTTTCCATTATCTACAAGACTACTATTTATTACAGACATTTTCCATTATCTACAAGACTACTATTTATTACAGACATTTTCCATTATCTACAAGACTACTATTTATTACAGACATTTTCCATTATCTACAAGACTACTATTTATTACAGACATTTTCCATTATCTACAAGACTACTATTTATTACAGACATTTTCCATTATCTACAAGACTACTATTTATTACAGACATTTTCCATTATCTACAAGACTACTATTTATTACAGACATTTTCCATTATCTACAAGACTACTATTTATTACAGACATTTTCCATTATCTACAAGACTACTATTTATTACAGACATTTTCCATTATCTACAAGACTACTATTTATTACAGACATTTTCCATTATCTACAAGACTACTATTTATTACAGACATTTTCCATTATCTACAAGACTACTATTTATTACAGACATTTTCCATTATCTACAAGACTACTATTTATTACAGACATTTTCCATTATCTACAAGACTACTATTTATTACAGACATTTTCCATTATCTACAAGACTACTATTTATTACAGACATTTTCCATTATCTACAAGACTACTATTTATTACAGACATTTTCCATTATCTACAAGACTACTATTTATTACAGACATTTTCCATTATCTACAAGACTACTATTTATTACAGACATTTTCCATTATCTACAAGACTACTATTTATTACAGACATTTTCCATTATCTACAAGACTACTATTTATTACAGACATTTTCCATTATCTACAAGACTACTATTTATTACAGACATTTTCCATTATCTACAAGACTACTATTTATTACAGACATTTTCCATTATCTACAAGACTACTATTTATTACAGACATTTTCCATTATCTACAAGACTACTATTTATTACAGACATTTTCCATTATCTACAAGACTACTATTTATTACAGACATTTTCCATTATCTACAAGACTACTATTTATTACAGACATTTTCCATTATCTACAAGACTACTATTTATTACAGACATTTTCCATTATCTACAAGACTACTATTTATTACAGACATTTTCCATTATCTACAAGACTACTATTTATTACAGACATTTTCCATTATCTACAAGACTACTATTTATTACAGACATTTTCCATTA
Organism: Tachypleus tridentatus; assembly: GCF_004210375.1. Lineage (NCBI taxonomy): Eukaryota > Metazoa > Arthropoda > Merostomata > Xiphosura > Limulidae > Tachypleus > Tachypleus tridentatus. Next base: position 87,508,513 of record NC_134826.1, on the reverse strand, counting down.
TCTACAAGACTACTATTTATTACAGACATTTTCCATTATCTACAAGACTACTATTTATTACAGACATTTTCCATTATCTACAAGACTACTATTTATTACAGACATTTTCCATTATCTACAAGACTACTATTTATTACAGACATTTTCCATTATCTACAAGACTACTATTTATTACAGACATTTTCCATTATCTACAAGACTACTATTTATTACAGACATTTTCCATTATCTACAAGACTACTATTTATTACAGACATTTTCCATTATCTACAAGACTACTATTTATTACAGACATTTTCCATTATCTACAAGACTACTATTTATTACAGACATTTTCCATTATCTACAAGACTACTATTTATTACAGACATTTTCCATTATCTACAAGACTACTATTTATTACAGACATTTTCCATTATCTACAAGACTACTATTTATTACAGACATTTTCCATTATCTACAAGACTACTATTTATTACAGACATTTTCCATTATCTACAAGACTACTATTTATTACAGACATTTTCCATTATCTACAAGACTACTATTTATTACAGACATTTTCCATTATCTACAAGACTACTATTTATTACAGACATTTTCCATTATCTACAAGACTACTATTTATTACAGACATTTTCCATTATCTACAAGACTACTATTTATTACAGACATTTTCCATTATCTACAAGACTACTATTTATTACAGACATTTTCCATTATCTACAAGACTACTATTTATTACAGACATTTTCCATTATCTACAAGACTACTATTTATTACAGACATTTTCCATTATCTACAAGACTACTATTTATTACAGACATTTTCCATTATCTACAAGACTACTATTTATTACAGACATTTTCCATTATCTACAAGACTACTATTTATTACAGACATTTTCCATTATCTACAAGACTACTATTTATTACAGACATTTTCCATTATCTACAAGACTACTATTTATTACAGACATTTTCCATTATCTACAAGACTACTATTTATTACAGACATTTTCCATTATCTACAAGACTACTATTTATTACAGACATTTTCCATTATCTACAAGACTACTATTTATTACAGACATTTTCCATTATCTACAAGACTACTATTTATTACAGACATTTTCCATTATCTACAAGACTACTATTTATTACAGACATTTTCCATTATCTACAAGACTACTATTTATTACAGACATTTTCCATTATCTACAAGACTACTATTTATTACAGACATTTTCCATTATCTACAAGACTACTATTTATTACAGACATTTTCCATTATCTACAAGACTACTATTTATTACAGACATTTTCCATTATCTACAAGACTACTATTTATTACAGACATTTTCCATTATCTACAAGACTACTATTTTTTACAGACATTTTCCATTATCTACAAGACTACTATTTATTACAGACATTTTCCATTATCTACAAGACTACTATTTATTACAGACATTTTCCATTATCTACAAGACTACTATTTATTACAGACATTTTCCATTATCTACAAGACTACTATTTATTACAGACATTTTCCATTATCTACAAGACTACTATTTATTACAGACATTTTCCATTATCTACAAGACTACTATTTATTACAGACATTTTCCATTATCTACAAGACTACTATTTATTACAGACATTTTCCATTATCTACAAGACTACTATTTATTACAGACATTTTCCATTATCTACAAGACTACTATTTATTACAGACATTTTCCATTATCTACAAGACTACTATTTATTACAGACATTTTCCATTATCTACAAGACTACTATTTATTACAGACATTTTCCATTATCTACAAGACTACTATTTATTACAGACATTTTCCATTATCTACAAGACTACTATTTATTACAGACATTTTCCATTATCTACAAGACTACTATTTATTACAGACATTTTCCATTATCTACAAGACTACTATTTATTACAGACATTTTCCATTATCTACAAGACTACTATTTATTACAGACATTTTCCATTATCTACAAGACTACTATTTATTACAGACATTTTCCATTATCTACAAGACTACTATTTATTACAGACATTTTCCATTATCTACAAGACTACTATTTATTACAGACATTTTCCATTATCTACAAGACTACTATTTATTACAGACATTTTCCATTATCTACAAGACTACTATTTATTACAGACATTTTCCATTATCTACAAGACTACTATTTATTACAGACATTTTCCATTATCTACAAGACTACTATTTATTACAGACATTTTCCATTATCTACAAGACTACTATTTATTACAGACATTTTCCATTATCTACAAGACTACTATTTATTACAGACATTTTCCATTATCTACAAGACTACTATTTATTACAGACATTTTCCATTATCTACAAGACTACTATTTATTACAGACATTTTCCATTATCTACAAGACTACTATTTATTACAGACATTTTCCATTATCTACAAGACTACTATTTATTACAGACATTTTCCATTATCTACAAGACTACTATTTATTACAGACATTTTCCATTATCTACAAGACTACTATTTATTACAGACATTTTCCATTATCTACAAGACTACTATTTATTACAGACATTTTCCATTATCTACAAGACTACTATTTATTACAGACATTTTCCATTATCTACAAGACTACTATTTATTACAGACATTTTCCATTATCTACAAGACTACTATTTATTACAGACATTTTCCATTATCTACAAGACTACTATTTATTACAGACATTTTCCATTATCTACAAGACTACTATTTATTACAGACATTTTCCATTATCTACAAGACTACTATTTATTACAGACATTTTCCATTATCTACAAGACTACTATTTATTACAGACATTTTCCATTATCTACAAGACTACTATTTATTACAGACATTTTCCATTATCTACAAGACTACTATTTATTACAGACATTTTCCATTATCTACAAGACTACTATTTATTACAGACATTTTCCATTATCTACAAGACTACTATTTATTACAGACATTTTCCATTATCTACAAGACTACTATTTATTACAGACATTTTCCATTATCTACAAGACTACTATTTATTACAGACATTTTCCATTATCTACAAGACTACTATTTATTACAGACATTTTCCATTATCTACAAGACTACTATTTATTACAGACATTTTCCATTATCTACAAGACTACTATTTATTACAGACATTTTCCATTATCTACAAGACTACTATTTATTACAGACATTTTCCATTATCTACAAGACTACTATTTATTACAGACATTTTCCATTATCTACAAGACTACTATTTATTACAGACATTTTCCATTATCTACAAGACTACTATTTATTACAGACATTTTCCATTATCTACAAGACTACTATTTATTACAGACATTTTCCATTATCTACAAGACTACTATTTATTACAGACATTTTCCATTATCTACAAGACTACTATTTATTACAGACATTTTCCATTATCTACAAGACTACTATTTATTACAGACATTTTCCATTATCTACAAGACTACTATTTATTACAGACATTTTCCATTATCTACAAGACTACTATTTATTACAGACATTTTCCATTATCTACAAGACTACTATTTATTACAGACATTTTCCATTATCTACAAGACTACTATTTATTACAGACATTTTCCATTATCTACAAGACTACTATTTATTACAGACATTTTCCATTATCTACAAGACTACTATTTATTACAGACATTTTCCATTATCTACAAGACTACTATTTATTACAGACATTTTCCATTATCTACAAGACTACTATTTATTACAGACATTTTCCATTATCTACAAGACTACTATTTATTACAGACATTTTCCATTATCTACAAGACTACTATTTATTACAGACATTTTCCATTATCTACAAGACTACTATTTATTACAGACATTTTCCATTATCTACAAGACTACTATTTATTACAGACATTTTCCATTATCTACAAGACTACTATTTATTACAGACATTTTCCATTATCTACAAGACTACTATTTATTACAGACATTTTCCATTATCTACAAGACTACTATTTATTACAGACATTTTCCATTATCTACAAGACTACTATTTATTACAGACATTTTCCATTATCTACAAGACTACTATTTATTACAGACATTTTCCATTATCTACAAGACTACTATTTATTACAGACATTTTCCATTATCTACAAGACTACTATTTATTACAGACATTTTCCATTATCTACAAGACTACTATTTATTACAGACATTTTCCATTATCTACAAGACTACTATTTATTACAGACATTTTCCATTATCTACAAGACTACTATTTATTACAGACATTTTCCATTATCTACAAGACTACTATTTATTACAGACATTTTCCATTATCTACAAGACTACTATTTATTACAGACATTTTCCATTATCTACAAGACTACTATTTATTACAGACTTTTTCCATTATCTACAAGACTAGTATTTATTTCAGACATTTTTCATTATCTACAAGACTACTATTTATTACAGACATTTTCCATTATCTACATTTATTACTACATTTTCCATTATTACAGACATTTTCCATTATTTACAAGACTACTATTTATTACAGACATTTTCTATTATCTACAAGACTACTATTTATTACAGACATTTTCCATTATCTACAAGACTACTATTTATTACAGACATTTTCCATTATCTACAAGACTACTATTTATTACAGACATTTTCCATTATCTACAAGACTACTATTTATTACAGACATTTTCCATTATCTACAAGACTACTATTTATTACAGACATTTTCCATTATCTACAAGACTACTATTTATTACAGACATTTTCCATTATCTACAAGACTACTATTTATTACAGACATTTTCCATTATCTACAAGACTACTATTTATTACAGACATTTTCCATTATCTACAAGACTACTATTTATTACAGACATTTTCCATTATCTACAAGACTACTATTTATTACAGACATTTTCCATTATCTACAAGACTACTATTTATTACAGACATTTTCCATTATCTACAAGACTACTATTTATTACAGACATTTTCCATTATCTACAAGACTACTATTTATTACAGACATTTTCCATTATCTACAAGACTACTATTTATTACAGACATTTTCCATTATCTACAAGACTACTATTTATTACAGACATTTTCCATTATCTACAAGACTACTATTTATTACAGACATTTTCCATTATCTACAAGACTACTATTTATTACAGACATTTTCCATTATCTACAAGACTACTATTTATTACAGACATTTTCCATTATCTACAAGACTACTATTTATTACAGACATTTTCCATTATCTACAAGACTACTATTTATTACAGACATTTTCCATTATCTACAAGACTACTATTTATTACAGACATTTTCCATTATCTACAAGACTACTATTTATTACAGACATTTTCCATTATCTACAAGACTACTATTTATTACAGACATTTTCCATTATCTACAAGACTACTATTTATTACAGACATTTTCCATTATCTACAAGACTACTATTTATTACAGACATTTTCCATTATCTACAAGACTACTATTTATTACAGACATTTTCCATTATCTACAAGACTACTATTTATTACAGACATTTTCCATTATCTACAAGACTACTATTTATTACAGACATTTTCCATTATCTACAAGACTACTATTTATTACAGACATTTTCCATTATCTACAAGACTACTATTTATTACAGACATTTTCCATTATCTACAAGACTACTATTTATTACAGACATTTTCCATTATCTACAAGACTACTATTTATTACAGACATTTTCCATTATCTACAAGACTACTATTTATTACAGACATTTTCCATTATCTACAAGACTACTATTTATTACAGACATTTTCCATTATCTACAAGACTACTATTTATTACAGACATTTTCCATTATCTACAAGACTACTATTTATTACAGACATTTTCCATTATCTACAAGACTACTATTTATTACAGACATTTTCCATTATCTACAAGACTACTATTTATTACAGACATTTTCCATTATCTACAAGACTACTATTTATTACAGACATTTTCCATTATCTACAAGACTACTATTTATTACAGACATTTTCCATTATCTACAAGACTACTATTTATTACAGACATTTTCCATTATCTACAAGACTACTATTTATTACAGACATTTTCCATTATCTACAAGACTACTATTTATTACAGACATTTTCCATTATCTACAAGACTACTATTTATTACAGACATTTTCCATTATCTACAAGACTACTATTTATTACAGACATTTTCCATTATCTACAAGACTACTATTTATTACAGACATTTTCCATTATCTACAAGACTACTATTTATTACAGACATTTTCCATTATCTACAAGACTACTATTTATTACAGACATTTTCCATTATCTACAAGACTACTATTTATTACAGACATTTTCCATTATCTACAAGACTACTATTTATTACAGACATTTTCCATTATCTACAAGACTACTATTTATTACAGACATTTTCCATTATCTACAAGACTACTATTTTATTACAGACATTTTCCATTATCTACAAGACTACTATTTATTACAGACATTTTCCATTATCTACAAGACTACTATTTATTACAGACATTTTCCATTATCTACAAGACTACTATTTATTACAGACATTTTCCATTATCTACAAGACTACTATTTATTACAGACATTTTCCATTATCTACAAGACTACTATTTATTACAGACATTTTCCATTATCTACAAGACTACTATTTATTACAGACATTTTCCATTATCTACAAAGACTACTATTTATTACAGACATTTTCCATTATCTACAAGACTACTATTTATTACAGACATTTTCCATTATCTACAAGACTACTATTTATTACAGACATTTTCCATTATCTACAACATTACTATTTATTACAGACATTTTCCATTATCTACAAGACTACTATTTATTACAGACATTTTCCATTATCTACAAGACTACTATTTATTACAGACATTTTCCATTATCTACAAGACTACTATTTATTACAGACATTTTCCATTATCTACAAGACTACTATTTATTACAGACATTTTCCATTATCTACAAGACTACTATTTATTACAGACATTTTCCATTATCTACAAGACTACTATTTATTACAGACATTTTCCATTATCTACAAGACTACTATTTATTACAGACATTTTCCATTATCTACAAGACTACTATTTATTACAGACATTTTCCATTATCTACAAGACTACTATTTATTACAGACATTTTCCATTATCTACAAGACTACTATTTATTACAGACATTTTCCATTATCTACAAGACTACTATTTATTACAGACATTTTCCATTATCTACAAGACTACTATTTATTACAGACATTTTCCATTATCTACAAGACTACTATTTATTACAGACATTTTCCATTATCTTCAAGACTACTACTTTTTACAGACATTTTCCATTATCTACAAGACTACATTTTCCATTATCTACAAGACTAGTATTTATTACAGACATTTTCCATTATCTACAAGACTACTATTTATTACAGACATTTTCCATTATCTACAAGACTACTATTTATTACAGACATTTTCCATTATCTACAAGACTACTATTTATTACAGACATTTTCCATTATCTACAAGACTACTATTTATTACAGACATTTTCCATTATCTACAAGACTACTATTTATTACAGACACATTTTCCATTATCTACAAGACTACTATTTATTACAGACATTTTCCATTATCTACAAGACTACTATTTATTACAGACATTTTCCATTATCTACAAGACTACTATTTATTACAGACATTTTCCATTATCTACAAGACTACTATTTATTACAGACATTTTCCATTATCTACAAGACTACTATTTATTACAGACATTTTCCATTATCTACAAGACTACTATTTATTACAGACATTTTCCATTATCTACAAGACTACTATTTATTACAGACATTTTCCATTATCTACAAGACTACTATTTATTACAGACATTTTCCATTATCTACAAGACTACTATTTATTACAGACATTTTCCATTATCTACAAGACTACTATTTATTACAGACATTTTCCATTATCTACAAGACTACTATTTATTACAGACATTTTCCATTATCTACAAGACTACTATTTATTACAGACATTTTCCATTATCTACAAGACTACTATTTATTACAGACATTTTCCATTATCTACAAGACTACTATTTATTACAGACATTTTCCATTATCTACAAGACTACTATTTATTACAGACATTTTCCATTATCTACAAGACTACTATTTATTACAGACATTTTCCATTATCTACAAGACTACTATTTATTACAGACATTTTCCATTATCTACAAGACTACTATTTATTACAGACATTTTCCATTATCTACAAGACTACTATTTATTACAGACATTTTCCATTATCTACAAGACTACTATTTATTACAGACATTTTCCATTATCTACAAGACTACTATTTATTACAGACATTTTCCATTATCTACAAGACTACTATTTATTACAGACATTTTCCATTATCTACAAGACTACTATTTATTACAGACATTTTCCATTATCTACAAGACTACTATTTATTACAGACATTTTCCATTATCTACAAGACTACTATTTATTACAGACATTTTCCATTATCTACAAGACTACTATTTATTACAGACATTTTCCATTATCTACAAGACTACTATTTATTACAGACATTTTCCATTATCTACAAGACTACTATTTATTACAGACATTTTCCATTATCTACAAGACTACTATTTATTACAGACATTTTCCATTATCTACAAGACTACTATTTATTACAGACATTTTCCATTATCTACAAGACTACTATTTATTACAGACATTTTCCATTATCTACAAGACTACTATTTATTACAGACATTTTCCATTATCTACAAGACTACTATTTATTACAGACATTTTCCATTATCTACAAGACTACTATTTATTACAGACATTTTCCATTATCTACAAGACTACTATTTATTACAGACATTTTCCATTATCTACAAGACTACTATTTATTACAGACATTTTCCATTATCTACAAGACTACTATTTATTACAGACATTTTCCATTATCTACAAGACTACTATTTATTACAGACATTTTCCATTATCTACAAGACTACTATTTATTACAGACATTTTCCATTATCTACAAGACTACTATTTATTACAGACATTTTCCATTATCTACAAGACTACTATTTATTACAGACATTTTCCATTATCTACAAGACTACTATTTATTACAGACATTTTCCATTATCTACAAGACTACTATTTATTACAGACATTTTCCATTATCTACAAGACTACTATTTATTACAGACATTTTCCATTATCTACAAGACTACTATTTATTACAGACATTTTCCATTATCTACAAGACTACTATTTATTACAGACATTTTCCATTATCTACAAGACTACTATTTATTACAGACATTTTCCATTATCTACAAGACTACTATTTATTACAGACATTTTCCATTATCTACAAGACTACTATTTATTACAGACATTTTCCATTATCTACAAGACTACTATTTATTACAGACATTTTCCATTATCTACAAGACTACTATTTATTACAGACATTTTCCATTATCTACAAGACTACTATTTATTACAGACATTTTCCATTATCTACAAGACTACTATTTATTACAGACATTTTCCATTATCTACAAGACTACTATTTATTACAGACATTTTCCATTATCTACAAGACTACTATTTATTACAGACATTTTCCATTATCTACAAGACTACTATTTATTACAGACATTTTCCATTATCTACAAGACTACTATTTATTACAGACATTTTCCATTATCTACAAGACTACTATTTATTACAGACATTTTCCATTATCTACAAGACTACTATTTATTACAGACATTTTCCATTATCTACAAGACTACTATTTATTACAGACATTTTCCATTATCTACAAGACTACTATTTATTACAGACATTTTCCATTATCTACAAGACTACTATTTATTACAGACATTTTCCATTATCTACAAGACTACTATTTATTACAGACATTTTCCATTATCTACAAGACTACTATTTATTACAGACATTTTCCATTATCTACAAGACTACAATTTATTACAGACATTTTCCATTATCTACAAGACTACTATTTATTACAAACATTTTCCATTATCTACAGACTACTATTTATTACAGACATTTTCGTCCTGCCTTTGTCGTGAAATATTTATAAGTCCCGTTTTCATGATGAAATCACTAACGTCACAATAGTAAAATCCATGGTTTGTTAACCTCCTGTAGACATATCACATAACCCTGTGTTACGGTGCTTTTAAAGAAGCAAAACGAACAAGTAAAATTTGAAATGCTCTTTAGGAAAAAATACTTATGCTGCGTGCACGTTACAACATCTCAAAGCAGATACACGTGGATGTTCACGGTAATTAAGCACGATGTATGCACTATTTTCTTGTTTCCTAAACTACTGGTAGGTTTAATGTTTATCTCCTGCTCTCTGTACGATGTGTGTTTCTATATCGTTTGATTTGAAATTATTGAAGCATGAATGTTGAAAAATGGAGACAGCTACACCAGCAAACTCATTTGATCCACAGCCAACTTCTAACTGGAAATTAATCCACGGTTTTCGTCAAACTTCGACCAAGTATTATTTTCAACTGGAACCACCACATTATCGCTGTATGTTTTTTTTAAAGTGAGTTTATAATGGGCTGTAAGAACACCTACGTATTAAATCCTGAAAAAACTTAGATACACGCTGTACAATGTCATTAAGTAAGAGGCACCGCTTGATACTTAATAGATTCGGGGTTCGAGCCGATAGGCGAGGGAATTTCTTTCTCCCTCCTGAATTTTCAAGACATTAACTGAGGATTCAGAGCATGGACACCATGTGCCAGTGCAAATACTATAAATCCAGTTAGTTTTAAAGTTGCAAAGTACCCTTTAAGGTGCGAGATTGCGAAACCGTTTAGTAACAGATAGATTCGGTAACACCTCTCTCTCTGTTTTTAGTTCTCTAGTAGCACTTATTGACTTGTGTACAAATTACTCCGTTCAACACTTTTTTACTTTTTACTTTTTGCGATAGTTGATCAAATCTCCCGAAATTTTATTCTACAAAGAGAACGACGTGCCAATCAATCCGAACATTTTTAATTGGCACCATCTTTACAGGAGAAATAATGCGCTTTTCAAATAACAGTTACGTTTTATTCGATTAATTCTCGAACACAGATAGTTTTCATTTTCCTCCATCCTCGCACGACAGAGTATATCTTTGTTAGATCTTTACGCTTCCCCATTATTTTAATCGAACCTTACATATGCCATCGATAATGAATTGTTCTGTGTTCTTTTTTTTTCCAATGTCGTTTTTATTTTTTTCAAAATACTTCATTAACCGCATTATACAGAAACCGTGGAGACTATTATACTAGGCCTAACTTCCTATATTTAGGCTTTATCAATACCCAGGAATTTATATGTAGGACTCTGTGCCTAATTTTAACAATCGGGAGGAGTACTTTCTCGCATAGTCTACCTTAAGAAATTAGGCCTAGCTGTCTCAATATATGTACATAACGTATGTTACTTTGTTTGTGTGCTTCAACCATTAGTTTTTTACTGTTGTTACTATGATTACTTTGGTTGTACCGGAAAACGATGAAGGAATATAGTTTCGTGATACACCTTTTTGTTTCCTAAAGCATTATATGATAATCACATATATTTACTTCCCCTTTTCTCATCTTTTCAATCAAACAATATTCCAAACTGAGTAGAAATTTATGTTTCAATATTTATTAATAACATTTGACATTCATAAGAGCGGTTTGGTTTCTTTAAAATTTCGTGCAAAGCTACACGAGGGCTACCTGTGCTAACCGTTCTCAACTTAGCAGTGAAAGACAGCTAGTCATCAGTATCCACCAACAATAATTGGATTGAGCGTGACATTATAACACCCCCATGGCTGAAAATACAAGCACCTTTGGAGAGAGGGGACTCGAACCCGCGACTCTCAGACTACTAGTCAAAGACCCTAACTACCTAGCCATACCGAACCTCCTAATAAAGACTTTCAGGGACGTTCTGTTGTTTTCTGTTACTAGAATAGAGTAGCAGCAACCTATCCAGTTCAACCAAATTTTGTTGTTTATTTTAGTTTCTAATTAAGCTCAAAGCTACACAACCTGGTTGTGCCCACCAGGGTATCGAAACACGGTTTCTAGCATTATTAGCCCGCAGACCTACGGCTGCGTCTTGGGAGTACGTTTAGGTTTGTGAGCTGTCTTTAGTTGCCAAAACTAAATAAAAACGTAAGCAGTTCCTCAATAGCACAACACTATGTCTGCAGACCTATAAAAACCGGGTTTCAATACCCGTAGTGGTGCTTAATAACAAAGAGCAACAACAAAACCAAATAACAAGTCGTTCGTTCGTTTATTCATATCTTATATAGAGTACTCATACATTGTAAATGTTCTTAAAAACTGCCTGCCATATAAAAAAGAAAGTAAAACCATACTCGCTTTTTTTGTAACTGATGTAGTTACATTTATCTATTTATGCAGGGGGAACTGAAACAGCTCTAAGTAAGTCATCCTGTGAATGGTGTAATGACATATATTCCAGAGAAAGGCATTATCTACATTTAAGTTAATCGGTTGTTATCTTTTTAAACAAAGCTACATTGGGCTATCTGCTATGCCCACCGCGGAATATCGAACCCCGAATTTTATCGTTATAAAATTTTATCGGAGGTTAGTCAGTTAGTTATTTTGAATTTCGCACAAAGCTACTCGAGGGCTATCTACGCTAGCCGTCCCTAATTTAGTAATGTAAGACTAGAGGGAAGGCAGCTAGTCATCACCACCAACCGCCAACTCTTGAGCTACTCTTTTACCAACGAATATTGGGATTGACCATAACATTATAACGCCCCCACGGCGAAAGGGCGAGTATGTTTGGTGCGACCGGGATTCGAACCCGCGACCCTCAGATTACACAGTCAAACGCCTTAACACACTTGGCCATGCCGGGCCCTCACAGGAGCACCTTACATGTAAGATATTCTGTGATTAGCGTAGTTACGTTTGTCCAAACAAGAGACCTTGATTGCCTACATATGTAAAAACTTTCTCTGATTGGTGCAGTTATGTCTGTCCATGCAGGAGACCTGGACCGCCTCCAGAGATTCTGGCTACAAGGTGTTTGTAAGCCCAGCAAGAACAAACGCAATACCAGCAACCCATTAGATATCAACCAGTTTATGAGTGCTTTCTTATTGCTTGGGTGTGGCGCCGTCTTCACGTTAGTCCTGTTAGGCTTAGAGCACATCTACTTCAAGTATGTACGGCAGCATTTAGCTAAGAAGGACACTGGTGGCTGTTTGGCTCTGGTCAGTTTGGTAAGTACCCAACATTAACTTCGATTTTTATCATCTCATTACCATGGCAATCATTCAGTTCAATTACGTAGTTTTTATTGTCATCCATTTCAGTAACACCTTACAACCAACCATTTTTAATTTTATAATGAATTTGTAGGTCTATAAAAACGTCTTTTGTTTTTTTCTATACACAGAACGCGCAAAGTCGATGAAAAAAAACTTTAAAAGAAGACATGATACAAGTGAAGGAGGAGGTCCAGGTTAAACTAGTCCTCCGAGATCTAAACAGCGACAGTTATAACAAAATACTGTATATTCTCATCTAGGATCTGTTATTCTGGGGTAATATTGTCCGACAAAGAACTTATTTCCCACTAAATCCTATTTCCGGAAATATATATATATTGTACGATAAATCCTTTTATTTTTAATCGGAGATTCGTATTTCCGAAAAATATATTGGTTGAAAAGGAACTAGCTTCCTAACAAATTCTCAACTATAATTTTTAGCACTTATACATTAAATTTCACTATTAATATAATGCAACAGCCAAAAATCTAAATAATTGTGGAAAAATACCAATACGGGGTTTAGTTTGTAATACTAAAACAATATTGAACATGGAAATCACCATATCACGTGACCAGAATAGTTAGTATAAAGTTGTGACGAAGCAGATTGTGTAAGAACTATATTTTGATATTGTTTGGGGTTTCATAGATAGTGTGACGCAACAAAAAAAGTGATCGTTTGGGGGAATAGTATAGGACATTTCTTTTCATTGTAATATAACCATACACTCAGATCATAAAGATGTGTTTATATCAGGCACTTAAAAACCTCAAAACGAGGATATCCATTGTACTCAATTCCATTGAAAAGCATAGGATTGTGGATCAACTTAAGAAGAATAGACCATCCAAAATGAGGTCTAATACAAGTCACACCATAGCCTTGAAAAGTAAGTGCGGCATCTTGTAACAGTCGAGAATCAATGAACGTAAATGTCAACGGCAAAAGCTGTCCATGTTCCACAAGCAACAGTAAGCGACATTAGTCAAAAACTATGTCTGAATAAGCGAAGCAAGTCACGTGTGATTCCACGTCATACCAAAGAAAGGAAAAGCAATATTAGAAAAAACTATATAAATGGTAACTGGAAAAAGTAGCAGTAGTGATACTTTACATAGTGTTTACATACATTGGTAACTGTAAAAGACTCGTGTCATCTTCTACCAGCAAATAGGTTTATACCGATGAAGTTGCTGTCCCGTTGGACTGTTGCGATGGGTACAAGAAAACCATTGCTTAATAAATCAAACGAATTATTAAAAGCATGCAGGAAGGATTGACGTGCTTTAATCTTGACAGCCTTATTGTGAAGTATTGTACGATGGAACCTACACTGTAACAACGATGAGGCTTCAAATCGTTTTAATATAATGTACTTACACCTCTGTAGTCCCCAAATAATTTATTCCCACTCTTTGGCACGAACAACATATATTGGAACATTGTATATTTTTCTCTTTTTGTGTGCAGAGCATGGGTAAGTCGTTAACGTTTAGAGGGGCAGTGTACGAAGCTCAGGACATGCTGAAACGTCATCGATGTAAGGATCCCATCTGTGACACCCAACTATGGAAAGCTCGACATGAGCTAGATATGGTCCGAATCAAGTTGAAACAACTCCAGAAGGAACTGCATCTCAGGCGAGTTATCCAAAAAACCTTGTACAATAGATTAATTTTCAATTAATACTTTAACAACTTTGGTTAAAGCAGTCTTACGAAAGACATGCATCTTGAGTGGATCGTTTTAAAATTCTATTTGAAGCATTTTTATAACAGACATGATTCAGGAGAAACTTCGTTTCAAACATTCCTTATGATTCTGCTTTTAAACAATTGAAGCAGATAGAGGTGTTTCGTTTTCTGTAGAATTATTTAATAACCAATTCTCTTATTTTGCTGTCTTTTGTTTTTCTTTTAATTTAAAGTTCATTAATTATCTATATTTTCTAAAAATGAAAATAGGGTTTATGAAAGTACGAGGGCTGTTCAAAAAAATGGGCGGACTGTTTGAATTGCGCGGCTCCAGTTGGTTCCAGGGGAATCCGCATGGTGTCGCTAGGTTCGCACAGATCAGCTGATTACGACGCCATTTCCCGATTGCAGATATCTTCATTTGTCTATTAGCTACGCGGTTTTAAGTGAAGTGCGATTTTTTGTTTGGCAGATTTCAGAATGAATGACCTGAAGGAGCAACGACTTGCTGTGAAATTTTGTGTTAAACTTGAAAAATCTGCGACTGAAACTTTTTGCTATGCTTAACACGGCTTACGGTGATGTTGCTATGAAGCGTACGGCATGATTCAAGTGGCATGAACGTTTTAAGGATGGTCGACAGTCCATTGAAGATGATGAGCGTCCTGGACGTCCTTCCACGTCAACTGACGACCCACACGTCGATAAAATCAACACCCTGGTGCAAGCAAATCGACGTCTGACTGTCAGGGAGCTTGCTGAAGAGTGTGGAATATCAGTTGGATCTTGTTACGAGATTTTGACCGAAAAATTGAAGATGCACCGCGTTGCTGCGAAATTTGTGCCTCAGAACTCGTGAGTGTTTGGCCAAACACTCGATCACTGTTCTTCCCCACCCCTCCTACTCACCTGACCTTGCTCCTTGCGATTTTTTCTTGTTCCCCAAACTCAAAAGACCCTTGAAAGGAAGAAGATTTGAGACGATTCCCGAGATTAAGGCAAATGCGACGAAGGAGCTGGAGGACATTACAAAAGAAGTGTACCAGGACTGTTTCAACAAGTGGAAACACCGTTGGGATAAGTGTGTGCGTTGGGGAGGAGAGTGTTTTATGACGTCAGTCCGCGTATTTTCTGAACAGACCTCGTATATGCTGCTAACGAGATTCAAGTCAATAAATGATAAGGAAAGCGTTTTATTTCTTCTACTACAAGTTCTACAACTATTTATTATAAATAGTTTTTTCTTCAAATTTGACATCTGTATCTCACAATTTCCTTAGGCCTACCTCACAACGACATCAGTTAATCAAACAACTGCCCTCAATTACATCAGTTTTATCGTTTAAAATTCTGTCATTTCTAGTTAACAACAACACCAGTTACTGTCGCTAAAGTTCCCCTAGGTAAACGTAGATATAGTTTTGTCTTCAATCGCAGCAGTTTTTCATCTTTTACGATTCATTTCGAGCTATTGGATATAATAAAAACTTTTCTCCAATTTTCCAGGACAAGTCCCGTAAATTCTTTAAAACCACGAGACATCACGAGAAATTCCAGAAGCACCAACGAACTCAAGCAGACGAAACTGTATTACAGACCTTTGCGAAGAGAGATTGCTGAATATGAAACAGTAATTTAGAATTGTATTGGCTTTCGTGGGGTCATAATTTGACACATAAACCCGAACAAAACATTGCGTTTGAATTTATGAGAGATAAAGTTTCTCTAAACTTGCTTTAAAGATTAAAGATATGTAGTAATGAAAGCTACGAGCAGTGGTCACGAGCCATGATGAAAATAAGAGCTTTTCAATGGATTATATGAAATTCCACTTTGTATTTTGAGAAAAACTAGTGTATTCCTATTGCATGTTAAATGCTATTTGTTTTTGTCGTGACTGTACAGGTTTGCTCAAATGTCGTAAAAAATGTTATTTTTGCGAGACGTGTAGTCATTTAAAATATTAATAATCTTTTGATGACGTAGAAATTAAATTAACTATAAAGTTCTACACTTGATTATCAAGGTTAAATTTTATATATAAAGATCTGACGCATGTGGTCCACACTTAGCTTCAATTTGCATTCGAAAATCGTTCAGGTGTTACTTTAGAAATATCGACTTACAAAATACTTTCGTAAAACTGCAGTTATATTTGACGTAGGAGAAGTTAGTGAGGTAAAATAATGTATAACATCCTAAGTATGAGAAATGTTCTCATGTCGAAAGGTTGGAATAGCACATTTCCTTACTAACCTCTCCTCCCCTACCAAATCAATAATAAAGTGATCTATACACTCAGTCGCCTAGCAACAGTATCTTTTTGTTGTATTATTCTCGGAGAAGTAGCAAAGATAGAAAATTGTCAAATAGGTATTGTTAACAGTTAACTGTTTTAATTAATATTTCTTCTCAACCTATATATAGTCAAATAGGTGAAATATATATATATATATGGGGTAGTATTGTGACTTACGGTGATGTGTTGTGACTAACTTGTGTTTGTGTAATCATGATATCTTTCATTATTAAAGTACTATAAAAGTAATTACATGGGTAGTTGTAACCCTTCGTCGTAAAAACTATCCATTTTAAAAACTTGTAAACATGTGAACCGTAAGTATTGGAATAAATTGGTTTAATTGATTAAACCAGTCGTTTCTTCCGTGTTGTTTTACAGTGTGCTTTTAGTACATCTGTTAAAATTTGACGCGTGTAATTCTCTTCGTATTTGTAATAACCGTCACGGCAACCGAAAGTGACGCTTTTTGGTTTTGTTTATTTTAAATAATCTGACCTAAGCTTAATATTTCATGGTATTTTGTATTGTAAACATGAAAGCTAATAAGTTAATCAGTCATTCTCTGTAAAAATGTTTACTAGTTTCTACATCATAAAAAGTCTTATTAATAAATATTTGCGTAAATGTTGCGAATATTGATTGTTTGTTTGTTTGTTTGTTTTTCCGATAAGTGTTTGGAAAGAAAATGTAACATGTTTTTACAAGTAAAATTTCGTAACGTTTGACATCGTTGATTGGTTGGTTTGATGTATTATGGCGCAAAGCAACTAGGCTATCTGCACCATTGACATCGTTGAAAGAGAAGCTAGAGCCCATTCAGTAAGCAAACAAGTAAAATAAAATAAAATAAATCAAATAATCCCAGTGTGATGTAGCGTGTGTTTTTCTCGTGTAGGCTCAATTTTTCCAGGTATTGGACAAATTATGACTATTCATAAAAAAAACAAAAAACAGTAAGAAATTATGCAAAATTATGTGGATTATTTGGACAAATAAATAGACTTATTTTTTATGTGTTTAAATTACTGCAGCGTTTAAAATTCACCATAAACTTAAATTTATTTTTCATAACTCGACAGTAAAAACATTATATTCTAAAATCAAGCTGGTTAAAAGCTATAAGAGCGACACCTACTGATTCATTATTTTTACAATTTGTAGTAAAAATTATCGTTAGTTGTATTTATAATAATTTCATCTTCAACTGGTCACGTGGCTCGGCATGGCCAGGTAGGTTAAGATATTCGGCTCGTAATCTGAGGGTCGCGTGTTCGAATCCCTGTCGCACTAAACATATTCGCCCTTTCAGCCGTGGGGGCGTTATAATGTAGCAGTCAATTCCAATATTCATTGGTAAAATAGTAGCTCAAGAGTTGGCCGTTGGTGGTGATGACTAGCTGCCTTCCCTCTAGTCTTGCACTGATAAATTAGGAACAGCTACCGCAGATAACCCTTGTGTAGCTTTGCGCAAAGTTCAAATCATACAAACAAACAAAAACCAACTTGTCATGACGTCATATATTAAATCGTACCGAAACTGGGCTTTTTCGGAAATCCAACGAACAAACTTTAAATGTTGATAATACGTACTTATACATTACGTCTAACATGGTTTTATTACTCTGTTGTAGAACTTCGCTTTCATCGAAATTATACTAGATCCTAAAGGAAAAACAAGTTTAAATGAAATAAAACCAACATTATGAGCTTTCCAACTACGTTAACCCTAACGAGTTGACTATCAGGCCTAACATAACGGACATTTCCTAAGCCTAGAATTAGGTTTAGTTCCATGATTTCTACCAATGTAGGTTTTAATTTTCCAGACTTTTTTTTTTAAGTAAGAGTAGTATTTTTTGTTGTACATTAAATAATCAAAAGTTCACGAAAGATGCGATATTAAATTGGAACTTTTTCGAAATGTAACTTTTCTGTTTCTTGTTAAATGTAACAGAAACAGCCATCCACCAGATGGATCGCCTTGTTGTCATTCTTCGAATATTGTCAACATACAAAAACGTTAGAGGGTTAGCGTTGTTTTTATTGTTTCATATTTTCCGATTCGTCGTTTTATTATAATTGTTAGAAAGCATTTACTACACTTAGTATATTCCCAACTTTTGTTTGTTTGAATACTAAACGGCATCTTATAAACAGAAGAACGACGGCAGCAAAAACGAACATTTGACGCGTATAAGTAGAATGACAAATATTTAATAATTGTACGTTTCGAAATATGTATATTCTACCTTGATAGTCCCAGATGGTTAAAGCACTCGATTCGTAATCTGAGGGTCACGGGTTCAAATTTCCGTCACACAAACATGTTCGCCCTTTCAGCTGTGGGGGCGTTATAACGTTCGGTCAATCCCATTATTCGGTGATAAAAGAGTAGCCCAAGAGTTGGCGGTAGGTGGTGATGACTAGCTGCCACGGCTAGCGCAGATAGCCCTCGTGTAGCTTTGCGTGAAATTCAAAATAAACAAACAAATTAGTCGTAGGTGTAATTGGTGTATTGTTTTGCCAACTTAAGTGACGTTACGGCCACTACACGAACTTATATTTACAAATTCATATTTCTTTACACAAGATATTTCTTACATTAATGACGCCGATCTATACGTGCTTGCCAGTTTCTACAATGAATCTTCATTCACAAATATTCCAGTCGAGGAAACAATATATATAATATTAGAGAAATTTTTATTCAACATCAATGAACGATACATATCGCCGATATTTTGAAGGATTACTTAGCCTTGCCCTCAAAGATAATTATTTTATTTTCAACGGTCAACTATATCACCAATATAGATGGCGATTCACTGTGGTCATCTTTAGGATTGACTCTCGCTGACATATCCCTCCGTTACTATGAGCGTTCTAGGTTAGGCACCTGTCCCGCCCTGTTGTTTTTGTTTGTTTTTTTAATTTCACGCAAAGCTACACGAGGGCTATATGCACTAGCCGTCTCTAATTTTGCAGTGTAAGACTGGAGGGAAGGTAGCTAGTCATCACCACCCACCGCCAACTCTTGGGCTACTCTTTTAGAAACGAAAAGACAAACATGTCTGGTGTGACGGGGATTGGAACCCTCAGATTACGAGTCGAGTGCCTTACCCACCTGGCCATGCCGGTACGTCCTGTTGTATACAGACAGACTGTATAAAAGATATATTGATGATACATATGTTATTACTCTTTCGAATCTACTCCCATCAAACAATTATTGAATTATTTAAATTTGAAAAACTTTAACATTAATTTTACTTGTGAAACTGAAAGAAGAAAGGAAGTTAAATTGTCTTTTCTTGATATCCAAATCAGTTGATTAAATAAGCATTTCGCAACATCTGTTTGTGAGAAGAAGAAACAAGCTTGCATACTCCACTCGACAGTTTTATTTCGAATTCCTTTAAACGTAACCTCACACAGTTTCTCAATAGAACATATTACCTTTGTTCTGACTACTTTTCTCCTCGTACTGAAATAACCACCTTACAGAACATATTAACGAACAACTGCTACCCCCTGAATTTTATTCAAGCCTTAACACACAAGTTCATTTCTCACAAATTTGAACCTCCAAAGTAACCATGTACTGTTGATTGATACCCATTAAGACTGGTCGTTCCTTTTTTAGGTAAACAAAGTTTTAAGTTTCATAGTGATGACACAAATTTTAAGAATAATCAAAAAGCTTTGTCCACAAATTCAGTTACAAATGACATTCAGTTACAAATCATCTTTCAAAATACAAAATATATTCCTACCTAAAGACCTGTTACCTAACCCTATTCATTCTATCGTGTATAAATATACACGTGGTGGCTGTAATGCCACTTACAATGTCTAAACTATACGCCAATTACACTTGGGATCACATAGAAGTATCCAATACTTAACTTCTAATTAGTTAAAGTTTATCTATTATAAATGAACTTTGAAGTTTAATAACACAGCTTCGCTACAATTACATCCGTTCTGAATAACTTGTTTAATATTGTTACAACTGTTGCATCATCCTACATATTCTTGTTTACTTATTTAATAAAATTTTAAGCTTGATAAATTATTGTATCTAATATTTTCCCTGTTGAATATATCTTACTGAGGATGGAATATATGTATTCCGAAATGCCCAATAATCAAATGTTTGTTACTGTACAGAAACGTGTCAAATGTTCCTTCTTACTACCGTTGTTCTAGTGTTCATAATTCGGCTTCGATTCCCGTAGAATACATTTGTTGCTAAATTTCATCTTGCTTGTAAAAAGTGCTAATGTACTAGTATTCCTGGCATCATAATACATGGTTAGTAATGTTTGCCTCATAACTTTCATATAATGATTATAAGGTTTTCATCAACCACCAGATACGTGACCTGAAAATGTTTTTATTTTGTTCTGATTATTAACAAACCTCTGGTTTTTTATTATTTTTTTTTCATCTTATAAATGAAACGGAATGCGGACAAACTTATGACGAAAAGATCACTATTCAAATATTCATTCCTCAAAGTTAGTACTGAGCAAAGGTCCCCCGCTGGGACAGCGGTAAGTCTTTGGATTTACAAGCACAGCAGATGTGGCTTTGTTATAAGAAACCACACATACTAAACGAAGTATAGCTCCCCATTTTTTTTCTAACGTTAAGTATGTTTGCATTTTGGAGTTTGTTTTGAATTTCGCGCAAAGATACACGAGGGGTATCTGCGCTAGCTATCACTAATTTGGCAGTGTAAGACTAGAGGAAAGGTAACTAGTCATCACCACCCACCGCCAACTCTTGGGCTACTTTTTTACCAACGAATAGTGGGATTGACCTTCACGTTAGAATACCCTCGTGGATGAAAGTACGAACACTACTCGTTGATAAAATAGTAGCCCAAGAGTTGGCGGTGGGTGGTGATTACTAGCTGCCTTTCCTCTAGTCTTACGCTACTAAATCAGTGACGTCTAGCGCAGATAGCTGTCGTGTAGCTTTACGCAATATTCAGAAACAAACATATTCCCCCTCCCAAGAATTGTTATTTTGTTTACACTGTTAATGAACCCCAGGTCATTTGTCCATTGTCCACAGATTTAATTAACACCCTTTTCATGCCATGCCCAATTAAATCGTATATTCTAACTAACTTCATTCATCTGTGTTCACCATACAGTTCCGTTTAGCAATCAAACACACATAACCCTATTTTTACCAACCAAACCCTTTTAAACTGTAGCTTGATTGTGTCAAGAATTCAGTAGCCTATCATTGTTTGGCCTTCAAGTTTCTTATTTATTGATGTACAGAAGCTACTTAGGACTTGGTTCGTTATGTATTACGTAACTTTTTAGTTTGTTCATCAGTTATTTTTATTAATATTTTTCTTATAATATTGAAGCTAGTTATCCTGAAGTCTCTCTAATACAGTTGATAGGTTTGATAATTTTGTAGAAATATTAAGTTTGTTGACCGTGGTACTGTGTATATTTTTGTGAAAATATAGTTTTGTATTTACTATAATTTGTTGATATGTTTTTTGTTTTTTTTTTACATTTATCCATGTTATACAGACGTAGTCTACAACCAGTCTAATGTATGTTTTGTAAACACCCAACTTGTCTTCTGGTGAAGCTACTTGGTTCTTACCAGTGAGGTTTCTATGGTAACACTTTTTAACACATTCTGGTTTTTATTTTATTAATATGTGATATCCAGTTTAATTTTAAGTCAAATGTAATATAATACCTTAGAAATTTACTGGTGCTCCTACCTGTAGGACAGTCCTGTCTGAATATTATTATGGTGTTAATTTGCTTGTTTTGTACGATGTTATGAACAACATAACTTGTGCTTTGTTGTCATTAATTTAAATTCTCCACTTATTACAGTACAGTTCTGTTTTGTTTAGTAATGGTTTTATGCTGTTTGTTGCTGCTGTTCGGTTTGGGGGACTCTTTCAGATTACAACATCATCTGTGAACTGCGAACAAAAAACTTTCTCCATCCTCTTGTGTCCTCGTTCTTAAATAACTTTTCTTTTTTCTAATCACTCATTTCGTTTTCTTCCTTCGTCACAACATTTTAGTCCTTCCTATCGACTCCTTTGTTTATCATATTCTCTGACCATCACATTTCATCCTTTATTTCTGTGTTATGTTCATCTTCAGCTTTCCAACCATTCTTCTATTTCCTATAGTCCCTCCTGTTTTCGACATCTCATACATTCCTACTACTATCCATTCTCTATTGACTATCAAGTATCCTTTCTTACATTTTATTTCACTTTCTGTTTCACCGTAACACTAGTTATCTCCGTATAAGTCATTGGTTTATTAATCTGCTTTAACTTCTGAACATGTTGTGAACTTGCTTGCTTGTTTATAAACAATCTGCAGTGAGAAAATAAGTGAAACAGGGTTAATCGAAGTTTAAAATAAGTTTCGAGTGTAATTATAGTTATGTTTTGTGTACAAGCTATCAAAATCTTGCTGTTTGTTAGCTGTGTTTAGGGACTGAACCTCAAATGTCGTGTATGTTTGAGGTCCAGTCCCTAAACACAGCTATTCATTACATGTATCACCATACTAGTTTCTTATTATTGTAGTTAAAGTTTACAGTTTAGTGTGGCGTTATTTAACTTGAAAAGCTTAAAATGCAGATCCAAAAGGCATCCTATCCAGACCCAACGTACTGTATGAACTCATATATACACACATATATCAAGTCTTATGGTGTATAAAGTCTTAGCAAATGAAAGATAATCAACTAGTGAGCAACGTGTGAGATAAGACACAATAATATAACAAATAACCATTATATTATATTTGTATCATCCTTTAATCATTAAGAATGGCTTTACAACAATAAATGTACAAAAGAAAACACAATAAATCCAGTCGAAATGTTATAAACGTTAATCGTGGTGGAAACTCGTAATGGGAGTACTGAGAACAGTGCGGTCAAGACCTGTGTTATTGTTGAGTATAACGAAATTTATGGCGTTCCCTCTTTGTTTTGAATGTATCTGTTTAAGCATATCGGAAATGAAAATGTTATTTACAAATAAAAACTGCTTTCATTTGTGAAACTTTGCCATGTTGTTATATTTCTCGAACTTCCTTCACAACCCTACACCTACCATAGCCCTGAAACAGTTTTAAAACTGGCTGATATTGTCCGATACTCTGGTGGAATTTTATATATCTGTAGTTTAGCACCTACAGTTTAGCTAATGTGTTGGGTATACAACACATTCTTTTGGAGTAAGTTTTATTGTGTTATCTAAACACACTTCTTGTCCCATTTCATGCGGTTTGTAATCTTATAATATTCACATTTATAGTTATTATGTTAAAGGTAATTAATATAAAATCGTCAGAGTTGTCCAATAGGAATAACTATTAAAACAAATTGATAGAAAAACTTAAAATTCCCCCTAACACCGTCTGCATCTTCGTTCTGAGAGATTTTCGAGAACTTGGGTGTTATTGCGCATGTCTCGCAACCTGTGAGTTCGAATCCTCTTCACCAAATAAAGTTATCTGGTCTTGCAAGAAAACTAAGCAGCGGCGCCACTTAAAACTTTTCTTTTGTGGCCTACCTTAAAATAACGATTTGCTGGACTTAACTGAAATATAGAATGTCTGAAGTTGGCGGGTCAGAAAGTTTACGATTTTGGATTTGCGTTTTTAATTGAAGAAGAAGAAAGATAGGATAATTATAAAATGCTAATCACGTGTAGGTTAGTTATTGGCCAATTCAATTACCGAAACCGCTCCTACAGACATTTTATTATGTGATGAAGTCAACGACCAATAAAAACTCCAAATAAACGATCTCAGAATAAAATCAGCCTCCACAAGAAACACAACCTGCAACTCTCAAAATGTTAAAGCAATTAAAAAAAAAACAACCAATTTTGTGGACTTGTTAACACTGCTGTCTTTCCCTTTATTTTTCTCACCAAATTATTATGGACAGTTAGCCCACGCAGATAGCTCTAGATTACCTTTGTTAAACAGATAAAATATAACAGGAAAAAGAACATGAAAGAAAATGGGAATTATGACGTCATCTTTAATGACGGTATTCTTAGCACGAAAGAAAGAGTTTCGTATGTCTTACATGCGAATATTTTTCTATATTTCACGACATCGCTTACCCAGGCATACAATTTTGTTTTTAATTAACCCCTCAGTTAATGAACTTTCACAATGTTTTAACACATTGCTGAATACCAAACTTTCCATTAAAGAAAGCTATTAAAGCAATTAATTTATTTCAAATATTTCCGATCACACTGTTATGGAGAAGACAGTTAAGCTGGCTTACGTTGCAATTCAAACACCGAACTTTAAGGTTTAACTCTTTAAATGTCCCTAAACAGATTTGATGAACTATTTTTGCATTGAATTCTTTGTGGGTCTAATATTTTGCTGGTTACAAAATCTAAAATAACACTTCCAAAAGACAATCGATTTTTCAGTTAATTCTGTTATTACTGATGGTTTCTTTACGTAAAAGTACTGTCAGTATTACATTTAATCGCATCACTATTGAGAGCCTGACATGTCCAAGTGGTTAAAGCGCTAAACTCGTAATCTGAGGGTCGCGGGTTCAAATCCCCGTCCCACCAAACATGCTTACCCTTTCACACGTACAGGCGTTATAAAATAACGGTAAATCCCACTATTCTGGGACAAGAATCAATGCTGAGACACTCTTTGGGTAAGGCCTGGCTTGGCCAGGTGGTTAAGGCACTCGACTCGTAATATGAGGGTCACAGCTTCAAATCCCCGTCGCACCAAACATGCTCGCCCTTTCAGCCGTGGGGGCATTATAATGTGATGGTAAATCCCACTATTCGTTGTTAAAAGAGTTGTTGGGGGATTGATGACTAGCTGCCTTCCCTCTAGTCTTACGCTGCCAAATTAGGGACAACTAGCGCAGATAGCTTTTGTGTTTCTTTGCGCGAAATTTAAAACAAACGTGTCTCCTGTGTAAAAGTACCATCCATATTACCTTTAATTTAGTTTTTAATAACTGGGTCCCCTTATGTAAAAGTTTCATCGATATTACGATCATGACGTCAGAAAACACGTAGGTTCAAGAAGTATTCACGAGCGCTTTCGAAAGGTGGACTTTTCTTTTTCACGAGCAAACTTCAGTGTTAAACGCTTCCATAAAAAAATGAACCAATGTGGGTTCACACCTTGTCTTGGAATTCTACAGAGGATTCATCAGGATCAGGAGACGTGGTCCTGAGGACAGGCAAAGAACTTGTTCACATTTACATCCAGAGGATGGAGGAACCGATTAACTTTCTCCAACTGGGAATCCTGAATATCTTTAGAACTAAAGAGAGATTGGAAATGAAAACAACATTCTCTTAAAATGGCAAAAAAATAATAATTTGTGACTGTACTATCAGGAAAATAAGCCCAGTCAATGTGAGGAGACCTCGATGATTGTCGTACATTACATCACTGAACCATACTCGAATGATTCAATCTGTGAGTGAACAACATCTGACCTGAACAACGCAGCGTAGGGCTAGTCAATATCTGATTGAATGCATTCAACATGTAAATGTTTGGTGTCATCCACACCGTCTCAACGCCGTAGATTAACCATATTGCCCTGTTTATTTGACAACTGACTTTGGAATTGGCAAGCCTTTAATAAACCTACATGGCAAAAATGGTTTCTACACAAATCCTTTAGATTAGCCCACCATTGCACATCATGGCATCATGGACATTGCTTGTACACTTATAATGAAGAAATTAAAAGAGATTTGACTCATCAAGTAGAGAGTTATTCAGTCTTCAGACCCCAGGGCTTCTAGGTTTAGGGGGGAAATTCTCAAAGAACAGGAGAAAAATCCGGTGTCAGAAACAAACCAGGAAGCAAGCTTGCAGATAGGTAAAATCAGTTCAAATGACAGAAAAAAACCACAGCCACTCTAAGTGATCAAAAAAGATGTCCCATACAAACAACCCCAAGCATCTTGCAGATTGAACGAATCTTATATATCTGATGAGGGCTGATAATCCTTTACCAAAAATAATATCATTCATGATTGAAAGGAAACGATCGAAACTGCTAAAGAAAAGCTCGTTGTTCAGAATGTCTATCAGGTGAATAAATGTTTAACAGTCCTCGTAGTTGATTATTTTGTCGCAAAAATAATAAAAGTGGTGAAATTTAATTTTCGAAAAAGTTGTTTTGTAGTTTATACGAATATCTGAAAGTGCCATCTATGCGAACGAAATGTGATATTAATTATTAAAGCCACTTAAAATAGCGATGGAGATTTATTTTTTATTTTTTTAGTTTAAATGTGTTTCAACTCTAACCATTTCACTGTCAAGCATCCTATTTCTTTATTTCTTAAAGGTTCACTTATTTTCCGTCGTGTAATTGTTTTCCCCTCGTTGTTAAATAAACATGTTTAGGTTCTTTTAATACACCTCATTTTCTGCAGATCGTCGACAAAACAACAACAGTATTTTCATGAGAAGACCACTTGTTTATCTAAAGAACGTTACTGACGAGTATTGACTAGAAATACAAAAAAAAATCGTTTGTCAATGTTGATTTCGAAAGACAAGTTACGAATCTATCTCTGGCCTTGTGTCGAAGTGTCATAGTGAAAAATCTTTTGAATAACAAATGAAATGGAAGAATGCTAAAATAAGAACTAATTAGAATACTCACGCCTCGTTAACATATTAGATCTTTAACACTTAACTTTGTCTCAAAATTATCAGATTCAGTCACGTGAGAAGAAAATTAGTAATATATTGTAGTTTCGTGTCGGGCTCGTAATGGCCAGATGCGTTAAGATGTTCGACTCGTAATCCGAGGGTCGCGGGTTCAAATCCCCGTCGCACCAAACATGCTCGCCCTTTCAGCTGTAGGGGCGTTATAATGTAAATCCCACTATTCGTTGGTAAAAGAGTAGCTCAAGAGTTGGCGGTGGATGGTGGTGACTAGCTACCTTCCCTCTAGTATTACACTGCTAAATTAGGGACGGCTAGCACAGATAGCCCTCGAGTTGCTTTGTGCGAAATTCCAAACAAACAAACAAATTATAAAACCTATATTTTCTCTGTAATACTTGCATCTCTATTAACTTACATTTTATTAATTAAGGCATAGTTTAAGTCTCATATGATGAGGTATAACAACTTCTGTACACATTTTCTTTTAACATTCCTCACGTATTGTTATTTGTGCTTGGGATTTTTAATAGCAGATGTAAGCTTTAGCTTGGAATTACGTCCTTAAGATATAGGGGTAGTAAAAATATCACTTTCTTTTCTTACGATACTTATTGAGTAGTGATACCTTCGAGTTTTCATTTCTCCCTGTATTTCTATTATTATTATTAAGAGTTTCTTAACAATGTTAGTGACAATTTCTATAAAATACATTGTCTTTATAATTCAGATAATCCCACTTTGCTATAGAGGAAGCCCATGTTTCACGATTCTTGGTCTCTGGTACTGAAATTATTTAGATATCGTATAATATAATTCGTAGGTCTGTGTAACAGCTGCTATTTTTACAACAGGAAATCATTTTAAAACATATAAAAATCAAATTATAAAGAAGTGAAATTAAAAAAATATCAAACTAATACTGATTTCAAGATAAAATGTGAAGTAAAGGAAAATATCTGTAGATATATATTAATATGTATATAAATAGGCATTAAAGTATTACTCATTCAGTGATGTGAATAATAATAGGTGAAAGGTTGAATATAACCCACACCAGACTGTTTGGGGTAACTGTTCACTTTACACGTCAATATTAATTTCAAAAGACGTAGTTATAAGCCTCCTCGAGGAATGTTGAAATAGCATCTATCAGAAAACTTATGTCTCATTAACCTAGCAGACCTACTATACATTACACATTTTGAACATGTTTGTTGTTTCAAATTTATGAGGTACAGTCACGTGAGAAGATAATTAATATTTTATTTTTGTACTGTGTTACGTAAATAAAACTTCATGATGGACATTTTATCTCATAATGTATTTGGTGCTTACATATGTTGAGACAATATCAACTGTGATTAAGATTAATTGACAATAACTAAGACACTTAATATGATGTAGTTAAAAAATAAATATACTCGTCTTTCTGTCTCGTTTTTTAATTAAAAATTGAAAAAGAAACAGTCTTCCTATGTTGATGGAAGTGAATTAAAAAATTATAAAAGAAACCCTATACTGAATAATATCATTTTATTTCTACTTTCATTACAACTATTTACTCGTGCTATGGTGAAAAAGTTGTTATTTATCAAAATTATTATTTAAAATTACCGTATCGAGGGTTCTTGCCAGCTTATACAACAAAATATGAGTACAATGTGTGCCACTACGTATACGCGTGAAAACAACAAGAAACACCTACAAAACATCTATAAGAAAATATTGCTTACACTTTGACTTTAATAATGACAGGTGTTGTATAATTGTTTGAAACCATCATAATTCAGTGAGAAATGGTAACTCGAATAATATATTGGCTTTCACAGTTATGTCTTAATATTTTTAAAGTTTTTCGTGCCAAAGAGCTCACAAGAATAACTTATTATCATAAATTCAACATATTGAAGTTTCTACGTAAATCTAGCATTATAATTTGTGTAAAAGAGATTTCGAAACACGCATAACCTATATTTTTACACTATATAATACATAAATCTTTATTTTGTGCTTTTTATTTCCTAAGTTATTAACATTTCTGTGACTTGGCAATAACGTAACTAATTTTCAGTGTAAAACAATATTAAAATATAAACAGATGACGC
The DNA here is from genome assembly GCF_004210375.1 of Tachypleus tridentatus. Taxonomy (NCBI): domain Eukaryota; kingdom Metazoa; phylum Arthropoda; class Merostomata; order Xiphosura; family Limulidae; genus Tachypleus; species Tachypleus tridentatus. The sequence continues at coordinate 87,478,080 of NC_134826.1, read as the reverse complement.
TACTCTTGACAACAAGTATTTGTGACTCATAATTTATCAGAACATGGTTAAAACGTTATTGTATCAACGTGAATGATGAATTCATTGTCTGAACGACCGTATTATCAGTTACGTATGTGATACAACTTATAGATATATAACATTTGTTTCGGGTTTCGAGTTAGAAAAAAATAAATTGTAGTTTTCGTTACTCGCATACAACTACAAGATTATTTTCAGATTACGTTGGACTGTCGAACTTTAAAACTGAAAGTTCCTGTAACAGTGTAAGTTGCAGTATGTATTATAACGTATATTTGCACGATGTATATGGTAATTTTGCTTGACAGTCATTTCATATTGACGTTTATAACAGTTATTATAGTATTACTATTATTAGTATTAGTAGCCACTAGCCAAATAAATTGTGTTGTAAGTCGCAACTTTGTAAATCATAGCTACTAGGTCACATATGTTAAAAGTTTTGGCGTAATAAAAATGAATAACTTAGCAAAAATATATTTAACGCTAGGTGCATATATCTTCTGTTCTAATGATATCAAGTAATATATAGCATTGTTTAGACATTTAGTATAATGAAATTTAGTAGTAACCCAATAGTTCTCAGACCTTGCTTTTTTTTTTTTTTTAAACTGAGGACCAGCTAGTCCAAATCACAAAATATTGTGGACCACCATTTCATGGGCCAATAACTGAGAATTACTAACATATCCTAGTTCATTCCAGAGCTCTTAATCCAACTAAACTAATATTAATTGGCATTTATTTATCCATTCAAGAAAATATTTTAATAATTATGTTAAATGCATTTTATAATACCTTTGAGGTGGGATAACTTCTCAATTTAATATTAAAGTGAATTATAACTGTATTTTATTCTCATATTAATTATTTAGTTCATTCAATACTAATAAACACCAGACAAATTTGTTTTCTAGTATTAGTAATATCTGTTCTAAGGACATTATTGGCAAGGGGAAGAGTTTGACCTTTGTAGTACCTCTTTCAGAATTTATTTTTTATGTAGTGTATGTAATAAATTTAACAAGAGTTTGAAAGAAGGCCTTTAGATTTTTTTAGTTTAGTTCAGTGACTAGGACAGCCACAACAATCAGTTTACTCTACAAGATAATTTAAAGAAACTAAGTCTTAAAACATGTACTTAAGGATGAGATAAAAACAGACCAAATATTTTTGGTCTTTATGTGATTAATTTGCATAAAAGTGACAAAGATTTGACTGAGTTCCGTAATTGAAGTAAAACATGTTTTATTTTTATGCACTTGTGTGAGGCTGGGATTGAACTAGGCTTGTTATATTGGTAAGCCAGTGCTAAACCTTTTAAATTAACAATTTTCTTCCATCGTAACATATCAAATTTAATCACTTTTGGGCTTAAATCATAAATATATACATACGTATCACATGAATGATGTAATGTTACAGCTTTTGTTTTTATTATTTTTGGCCTAGCTATAATGCTGTTTTCATGTGGACTTGAATGTTACAATTTGAAATGTATCTTGTGGTGATGGATTCACAAGAAAAGCATGCTTTATGGAAGGAAAGAGAGACCATATCTGAGGATCTGAGTCCAAAATACATTTTACCCAGTCTTGTTGCTGATGGAATATTCTCTGAAGATGAAAGAAATGTTATTTTAGATGAGGTAATGATGATATGTCAGTAGCTATCAAAGTTTCACATGAAAGAAACTATAAAGCCATTCATATTTCTACTTTCATTATGATTACAGGTCTTATTGTTGTTAGACATGTTGATTAAACCTTAAGGAAAATTTTATTTCAGTTAAAAAATATAAAGCAAGTAAAATATGGAAGTTTTCTCTAGTATAGGTAATTTTCAAACTTACAAATTAGTGGGATAGATTGGGTTGTCTTAAGAAATTTCTTGTGACTGTAGCAAGAAATATTATCCCATAAGTCTATAGGTTGAATTCTGCATGTGGTTGAACAGTCGTTCCACACACAAACAGTTTTATGTGTTCAGGCAGTCAGCTGCAGATTTCAGGAATCATCTAGGTTTTTGTACTATTTTTAGTAACTTTCCCTTGAAGTGATACAGAAATAAGCATTACAAGTAACTTTCCCTTGAAGTTACAGATATAAGCAGAACAACAATTTTTATTTTTAAAAGTTTTATACTTTAATAAATTTTCCATGACAATTTTAAATTAGAATAAATGAAGCCTTAATTAAAGAAAACAGCCAATTTGCATGATTTGAATGTGAACCCTTAAAAAATCAGGGAAAGTAAACAAGCAACAGGAATAAAATATTTTGGGAACTTACTAAATTCATAGACAATATAAAGTGATTTATTTTTTGTACATGTGAATTGTTGCACAACAGACTTCGTGTTTAGGATTAATGCTAGAAATTTATTTAATGCAAAAACATATTAATAATTATTAGGCTAATTTTAGACTAATTTTGTGTTGCCTGTAGGTACACAGGTCACTTCATTATTGAAGAAGGTTCAGTGCATTCTGTAATGAGGCATTTCAATTATTCTCAGTTAGACAAATCTTTCAAGTAATAGAACAAAGGAGTTATAAGATATTCCACTTTGTAAGGTTCATACTGTTCGTAACATGAAATTTAAATCAATTTTCTACAGCTGTTTTGCATAATTCTATATAAATTTGTTTTTAATTTATTTGTTACATTTATTGTGATTTGATATGTTCACTCTCTAGTGTTCAACTTTTTAATGAACAAGAGGGAATCCTCAATAGCTGCAGCACTTGAAATTTGTTTAGGTAGGATTAAAATAATCTATGAACCTTTTTTAATTAACTGGTATTTTTGTATACCGGCAATACCAAGCATTGGGTGTGTGTACACCTGGTCTAATTTTGTTACTTATCAGGATCTCTTCCAGCTTATCCTCAAATGGAAATTATTTTGGGCAGGATTGGAATAAATTAGTCTATCAGACCCTGGGCTTGGTCAATTACATCAGTAGAAAGGGGTTGATCTGAGTCCAAAACTAATTAGATCTGAAGTCAGTTGAGATGATGGGCTTTTGAGTTAAAAGTTTGTACTACAAAAACTCAGAGCCATCCTATGAGTTGCTGTTTCATGGGTAAAAAAGTTAGAAGTATTTTGTTAAAAATTAGGCATGTTGTCTAAGTGACTCTGATACGTTTAATGTTGGTCAAGTGAAAAATATTGTAGAAGGATTAGGTTTTTTGGGCACAGCTGAGTTTAGCATAACGTATGCATTGACATACATGATTACACAGTTATCATTAATGTTTTATGAAGAAAAATGAATTATTTAAATATTTTAGCGTCGGAATTGTTAAAATGAGCAAACATTCATGTGGATAACGTGTCTTCAAACCATGTGAAAAATATGACATGGTACTTAAACAATGATAATTACCAAGTTAGGTACAAGAGTAAAAAGTACAAAATGTATACTTTCCATCAGAGTTAGAATATTAGGTATTTGCAATTTAATCAACTGATTTCCCCATTAATTAGTTAGTCATGTTCTTCAAGCCATGGTACATGCAAGGAAAAAAAAACATTGATGGCAAGAGCTGCCACCCACAAGTCTTCCTGAAAACAGTGAGTAACAGCAAGTTTGGAGGCAGTGGGGATTGAGCCTCAGATCCTCACATTTTGAGCTACCCTTCACCCCAAATTATCAGATCGAACAAACTTGAAGTAAAATAAACAACTTATAAGGCTAAAATTAAAGAGATCATAAATGGTCCACTGTGTAATTTTTTGTGCTTAACAGTGAATATAATAGCAAGTTTTGATCAATTGGTTGGTTGTAATAATTTCAAACAGTATTAACCAAAGTCTTATCTGAATTAATTAATTATTTTTTGTGACAGTCAATTTACTCATAATGTTGATTAAAGTGATTGAGGGTGTATTTCTTCAGTATCAGAAAGGGTAACAATTAGAAATATTAATTCCAGTTAGTTGATTTCTATGTAATTGTGATTTAATCAATTAATTTATGTGACTTTGAGGAACTACTGTTCACTCAGTTAAATCAACCATTTCTGCTGTCTGTACTTAGTTGTTGTTTTATTTATACAGCTTTTACATAAATGACTCTGTGTGTATTCCTTTTATTACTAAACTTTATTTGATGAATTATCTCAAAACACTGCTGGAAGAAAATTTGTTTTTGCTAATACAAGCTAAACCTTTCAATAAAACGTAGTCAATTTGTTTGTTTCAGTTAGTAAAAAACTAAGTAAATTATTCATTTATCTTACGTTTCTTCCTTTGTTTAAATTTATAATAAATACTAACATTCTTTGTCTAATATTAGACTTGGATGGCTAAAAAAAACTGCCTGTAAAAATAGCTCATATATTTTTATTTTATTTTTACAAATGTTTAGGTGAAACGTGAAACACAAACAGCTAAACTTCTGTCACTTCTCTCAAAGAAGGGAAAAAAAGCTTTCAGTAGTTTTATTAAAGCTTTGGAAGATGATGGAGCTTATCCTTGGCTTGCTAAAAAACTCCTTGCTTCAGTTGACAGTGATAAAGTATCAAAGGAATTTGACCAAAGTCTGTGTGATGTATTACGGAAGGGGGGTGTACCATTTCAAATCAATCACCTCCTACCAAGAAAATCCATGGAAGAAGAAATACGACAAGCACTTCAATTGGTGTCTGAAGAGAAAAGGGGATGGGTAGTGATTCATGGCATGATGGGGGCGGGAAAATCCGTCCTTGCTGCAGAGGCCTTACGGAATGAGATACTTCTTTTAAAGTATTTTTCTAATGGGGTTTGGTGGATCCCTGTAGGTAATATAGACTCAGCAGGGCTTCTTGTTAAAATGCAAACACTCTGTGAAAACCTAGATGAAGAGAATCATCCCGTACCTGAGAGTATAGAAAAGGTGACAAATAAGTTGAAAAACCTTCTTCTGAAATCTTGCTACAAAAGAACCCTGTTTGTTCTGGATGATGTATGGAATTCCAGTGTTTTAAAAGCATTTGATGTGGGATGTCCAGTGTTGGTTACAACTAGAAATAATAATATTCTGTTATCAATTAATTCGGGAAGGAAGATTTTTATTGAGGTTGACGAAGGCCTCTCTGTTGATGAAAGCAAAAGCTTGTTGGCCATGTGGGTTAATGCTGATGTAAACAGTTTGCCATCTTCTGTGGACAGAATCTGTGAAAAATGCAAAGGTAAAGAATAAATATTTTTGTTTCCAACATAAGTTAACGTTTATATAAAAAGTATAAGATTTAGAAAATTGTTAGTAATAGTGTATGTCATTATGGATATGCCATACTTATATGTGTTTTCACGGATTTGTTATGTTAATGTGTTGTTATTTTACCATCTTTTTTCATGGATATTGTCTTGTTGTTTATCGATCAATTATAAGTCAGCTGTAACTATTAATAATATGCTTTTGTTGAATAAATTCTGTGAAATTTGTGTTTATGAAATTTAGTTGAATGGAAGTCAACTGCCTGTTGTAGAAACATGCAGAGGATAATGTTTCAAAAGTATTTAATCTTTCATCTTCAGGAAGATTTTCAAAACATTTTCCTAATTTTCTACAACAGGTGTTTGCCATCCATTTAACTAAATTTTATAATAAATACTCTGTCTAAGGAATCTGTCAAAGAATATCTGTCTTTATTTGCATTAAATGGATTAGAAGTACCAGCTCAAGCTTATATATAGTTACAAGATATGATAGTTCAAAGCCAATATTTGCATGAGTTAAAGTACTAGTACTGCAAACTACAGCTTCTTGAAAATTTCAGGATTTTTTTCTCTTAATTTAGTTTTGATTTATTGTTTTTGTAAGTTTTACCTTCAAATTTATTATCTTAGGTTGTCCTTTAGTATTAGTGATGGTTGGCAGTATGATGGCTAAATACGGAAACAAGGAAAGAAGGTGGGAGTATTATCGTCAGTGTTTGGAAGCCAGAAACTTTGATCGTATCCAGGATAACTCGGGAGAGTTAAAGGAAACTTTGTTTGATATCATTGAACTGTGTCTGTCTAACACGATGTCTCCAGAGGAGCGTAACCACTACAATGATTTTGCTTTGTTCATTGATGATGTAATGATCCCCAATAAGGTAAGGTTACATCTTTTAATTACCTTTCCTGGATAGTTTGGAGTGTATTTTGTATTATTTTTTTTAATCTTAAAATCTATTCACATGAAACTAGATAAAGATTGTTGTTCCCCATGCTTTTTTTTTCTTGAAATTTTTAGGTTTTTGAAATACTTTGGGACAAGGATGAGTTTGAAGTGGAAGACATTATGTATAAAATCTGCAATAAGTCCCTAGCTCGAATGGATGAAGATAAAGAGGGTGATAGTTATGTGTACAGTGTACATGACCTTCACCTTGACTATCTCAAGAATGTTTGTAAAGACTTGAAAGTATGTTTAAAGCAGTTTATGTGTTATGTTATTTAGCCTGAGTCATAGTAAGCTAGATATTAGGCCTGAGAGTCATTGAACTAAAACAGATATTAGGCCTAAAAATCATTGTAATAAGCCAGATATCAGGCTTATGAACAAAAATATGAAAGTTTAGGTGTAGCAGAAAATTTTAGGAATATGCTTGATTCAAGCTGGAATTTATTAACAAAAATATGTCAACTTTACAAATAATGAGGTTACTAGATATTACTGTATTAGGCTTTACACACTTATATACCAAAACTGTATGTTCAAAGAATGACTCAAACATGTTAATTGGTTATTCCCCTATGAGTAGTTTATCACATGACCTCAACTGAGCTAAATTCAACTATATCTAGTTATCATTTTTGTTAAAAGCATCAAATAGTCATTAACATCATAGCAATATACTTGTGTTAATATATGCTCACTAAAACTTGAGTGTGAGATGTTTAACAGTATCTGTAATGTTCTAGGTGTTGTAGCTAATGTCGAAAGCTTGCACTCTGTCACCATTTGCTGTTTCTGTAAACTGAAATTACGTCTATAGATATATTAACTGCACATCAATACTGATATTTAATTATCTTGTATATCTTAGTGCATATTGATAAAGTTCAAAGCACAACACAAACAGGTAACTTGTAAATGGTAAGAAACTCCATAATTAATTAACATGTTTGAATAATAAGTCCCCTAGTAGACCAGTGGTAAGTCTACAAGCTTGGTGCTAAAACCTGGGATTCTAGTCCCTGCAATGGACAGAGTGCAAACAGCCCTTGTATAGCTGCTGTTGTTGTTGTTGTTCTCGTAAAGCTACATGAGGGTTATGTGCACCTTGTATAACTTTGGGTTAAAAAGAAAATTAAATAAACATTTAGATAAATAAGGCTGGAATTTCAATTTTATTTACGCCATCTCATTCTTCAAAATCTTTTGTTGTTGTCTATATTATATTTAATAACAAAACTTTTAAAATATCTTTCTTTTAAGGCATTGCATACTAAACTGATTAACAAGTATCTAAAGAAGTGTGAAGAAAATGGCATGAATATTCGCAACTATGGCTTGCTTCCTGTGGATGGGTACATTCATCAGTATATTGGTTATCACATCTACAAAGCTCAGATGTTTCACCTCTTTCCTGAGATATTATTGAATCTGCAATTTATTCAGAAAAAACTACAAATCTGTGGGCCTAGTGTCTTGTTAAATGATTATGTTATATATGGAATTCATTTTAATACTCCAGAGGTGAGTGTTTCTCTCTAGAAAAACCTGAATCTAGTCATGATTAAAACATGCACACCTACACTAGAACATTTATTTAGCATCATTTTTCTTAAATTCATTTATAAATTGGGAAATTAATGATAAAATCATTAAGGTAAATATGAAGTATAATAACAGTACTGCATTAGATCAAGGAAAATTCTTTTGACATAGATTAACTAGCCATTGAAATAGATAACTATCAGAGGAGTACCATCAATATGGTAGTTGAATGGCATCTTTGTATTTGACAAATCTGTTTGTTATTTTTAGAGAATTTGCTTGAAACGTATTTAATAAACTGCATTTGTCTTGAATGTTTTAGGTAATATTATGAAGTGCAGATATTTTGAAGGAAAGTTGTTGAACCAAAACTCTTATTCAAATAGACATTGAATGTTATCCTTATGTTTGACACATTCCACAATTTGTTAACTCAATGCATTTATTATTATTAGGCATAGCATTTCATCCTTGTTTCTAAATAGGAGAACTGTTGAATCATAACATTCATGAAAATGGGTGTTGATGGGTGACCATCATTGGTGTTACTGAGTTAATGAATTAATGTAGGTATTGAGTGGCTTGTCTTTCACTGTTACCCATGTTATTCAAGAAAGTTTAGGCTGTGTTCTCATTAAACTAAATCCTGTATTCATGAATTGAATTCAAAGAATAGTTAGAAATGTAAAGTACAATTTTGAAAATAAAGAACTTGTTGAAAGAGCAATATTTTTGTGATGAGGCTTTCAACTGCTCTAAATGTTGGCATTAATAGAAAAAAAGTCAGCTTATATAGTACATATAGAGAAGCTTTAAATTTTTGAAAATGTTTTTCCAATAACCTGTACATGATTAATTGTATGTGTGTATGTGAAATTTAAAGATTTGTATAAATTTCTAGTAATTGATTTTGATACTTAAGACAATTTTTTATATCATTTCAACAGTCCTTAAAGTCCCTAGTAGAACTGAATTTCTGTAAATAGCTACAAAATAATGAATTCTGCATCTATTATTGGATTTTTAAATGAGGTCTCAGGAAACTAACAACCATGAAATACAGTGTACCAGATGAGCTAGAATTTAGTGATTTAAAATTGTTGTCCAATACTGAAGTATTCTGATGATGCTTTTTTTCTTTTTCAGACCCTGACAGAAAAACAAGACATAGAAAAGTTCATCCGGTGTAACGCACACCATCTCTGTGATAGTACTAAAGACTTTATTCAGTTAGCTCTGTGTCAACCTGAAGAATCAACTGTTTATAAAAAAGCTAGAATATTTGCTGAGAAAAGTGGGAAAAATATATACTTCACCTGGTGGTAAATATGTTGAGAATTTACACTGTTGTTTTTCTCATGTAGATTTGTATAAAATTGTAATTAAAATGCAAGAGTTTTCTAAACACTGTGCTACATTAAATACCTGTTTGTTTAGATGTCAGCTTCATGTATTAAATTACCAATACCCGTGCTCAGTTGAGCCTCCATTTGTGGCGAAAAGGGACTGAAAGTTAAATGGTTGCCAGACTTGATCTGTTCATGTGATTGAGTATTTGTTTAAATTGATCTCTGGTTGGTCTACTTGAGTTCCTTTATCAGCTTTTGTTTAAACTTATTTGGCCAGTTTGTAATTTATCATAACATCAATGACACCAGCAACTGATATGTATATAGATCAGGGGAGCCAAATCAAAGTTCTCATTTATATATCAGTAGGTGTGATAAAACATTATGGTTAGACTATTATGATTGCAACTGTTTCTATTTGACTTGCCAGATGTAGGTTTCCAATGATAAAAAGCCAGATGGGTCTTCAAGTACACTCTGCAGTGATTAATATACAAAACTAGGTTAAATTATTGAAGGATCCGTGAAGTTGTCATGATATACGAAATATTATTTAGTTTAGATATTATCAATTTCTGTATTTTGTGACTGAATATTTTGTTTGTTTAGTTTTGTTCCTAACAAGAGAAAAGCAAATATTTTAAAGTAAATGTTATGACAAGTTTAATTATGTTACTCAGTAAGAGTCTCTTACATTGTGTTTATAACTCATTGGTGTTGAGATTATAGAATGTTGCATGACATTTATTGATGTTGAGGATATATATCAAGCAGATGATTTAATAATAAACATATAAATAGTATGAGATAAGCAGGAAACAGCAGACAAAGAGTCGATGAGAAACAAAGTAAAGTCGGTTAAAACAGATATTCGGACAGAGAAGGAAGGCCTAACAGTTGATATATATTAGAGTGAGGCTAACAGTGTTAAAAGAGATAAGAATTGTTTATTTTTCATCAAAGAGGGTTCTAAAATAATTGAACTACAGGCAGTCTTTCAGACATTGCTGTAACGTATTTAATCAAAGAATCTTTTGGGATTTTACTCCAAATGTCTCTAATACACTCCCATTAAGTTTTTTTGGGAGTAACTTTTGATTTGTGAAGATTTTGATATATAAAATCCCAGATCTGTTCATTTGGATTAAGATTGAGGTTCTTGGGATCCATTGCATCATTTGAATGACTCCAGCAGCTTCTTTCTTGGCTAAGTAATTTCTCTATAGGTTGGATGAGTGGTTGAGGTTATTATTTTGTTAGTAGAATCCTTTATCAATAATACACAAACCGCTTGGTATACCATGTCTGATCATTACCTAATAGTACTTACACTGGTCCATTATTTCATCTATTTTTCAAATATACCCTATTGTCTCAGCAGAAAAACACCCCCAAACCTTCACATTGCCTCCCCCATGCTTCATGGTAGGTACTAATACATTAAGGTAACTATCTTTCACATTTTTTTCTGCCCGGACGTACAACCTACACTTTGAACCAAATATTTCAAACTTGGACTCATATGTCCGTAATACCCTTTTCAAATCAGTAGCAGTCCAGTTTTTGTACTTTTTAGCAGATTTCAGTCTCTTTACAATATTTGGAGATCATAGTAAAGGTTTTTTTTTAACTGCTACACAACCAAATATTCTATTCTTGTTAAGTCTTCTAGATACTGTAGATCTGGACACTTTTCTGTCATTTGGTACATGGTTGTTTATCTCATGTTTGACATCAGTACCAGTCTTCCTTCTGTATCAAAGGCTTCATAAACAAAGATACTTAACATCAGTATCAATGAGTATAGGTGTTCTGCCTTTTTCTTTCATATTTTAAAATTTACTTGTCTTGGTCTCACAATCTAGGGTGTACTTGACAGTGTTTCAAGTCTGCAGTAAATTCTCAAAAAGTCCAACTAGTGCCACATATTGGAATTATAAAGGATAAGTATTCTTACCCTGGTTCATTCAACTGTCAACAGGGATCAACGAAGTATTATCATAGTGTTGTAGTTAACATTCTGTAATGACATGGAAGAATTAACTCCATAAAATAGAAAGACTGACAAAATATTCTCTTATCCTAACACTTTTGTACAGTACTGTATATATTTTCAAAGAAATGAAGTGGGTGCTCTTCATTTGTTTTTCTTGAACTTACTGCCATTAAGTCACAGACACCTACAGTGGAAGAATCCTTAGACCAGTAACAATATGTCCAAATAAATATATGTATTTTTGTTACCACTTAGAAAGTAAGTTTCTAACAGAGGCTATATCCTGAGGAAGTGTTAACATGGTGCCAACAATTAAATATGGTTCTGCTTTACTGTAGGATTTTATAAAACCTAAGATTTCATAGATCATTTGATATAACTTCAGACAGACATAGAACTGATTATGACAATAAGTATCCAACACTTTTATCTTTTAAAAGAAATAGAAAAACTCAATCTTGGACCCTTTTCTACTTCAATAAAAGTTATGTTATTAAAAATATACAGGCTAATAAAATTATTAACTTTTCATAAACAAATACTAGTAGTGTATAGTTCATTTGGTTATGTCATAAAATATTCATTCATAAAATTTATACGTGGTAACAGACAAGTATAATGATAAAGAAACTTATGAAAGGTAAACAATTCCATCTGAGTCTATGGAAATACACAAAGTTAGATAAGGTAATGGGTAATACCAGCAGGTAGGAACATCTTAAATTGAAACATATATTACTGCAATCTTCAAATTTAAAGGTTTTTTGTAATATTTTAAACAATTTAAAAGAAAATATACATTCACAGATGCGAACAGTAATCTAAGGGAACACAGGGGATACCTTAATTGTTTGTAATGGAACAATTCTTTTAAGATAGAACGATGATTCAGAAGCCATATATTGAGTAGTTTTATTGGATTTCCCAGTATTACCAATCTGTAACACTCACGGTTTTTACTGATTTAGTAATAATTTTTGTTATAAATGACACACCATACTGAATAATTTTTAAAAACAAAACTGACAAATAATCCATTTTAAATTAACAAGTACGATGAAATCTTAGATTATTGCCAGAAAGCTTTAAAACCTTCTTTTTTAATGGAATTATGCTTTGTTGGTTGTGGTGTTAAACATTGTAAAAATGTTAAATGACATAAGGGTTGAATTTAGAATTTGAAAATTGAAATTTGTGACCTGCCAGAGATAACTTTTTTCAAAGGAGCTGTTAAACAGTTTTTACAGTCTTTGCCAACGTTTAGTATTTGTCCTAAGAGCTATGTTTAAGCTGACATCTTACAAGCTTCATTTGTAGTTGGTCTGTACTGCTTCTGTATGTCTTGCTTTACATTTGTGTATTTTTTCTTATTTATGATTTTATTTTATTTTTTAACCATCATCATCTTTCAGTAATGTCTCAAGCATCCGCAATTCTGCCAAGCTCTGTACAAAATTACATCTTGGTGCAGTCCATTGTGCTAGGTTCAGTCCTGATGGTACATTTGTGGTTTCTGTTGGTGAAGACAAGATAGTTCGGGTAAGTAAAAATACTCAGAGATACCTAACAAATATATTCCATACCTAAGGTTTAAGAAGAATGAATATAATAACACTATGCAACAAAATTTTTACTTTTTCTTGTTCCCGAGTAGAAAGTGTTATTTTCCAATTGCTTATGCCTAAAGTAAATGGAAAAGATCTATTTTTCTCTTCAAACTTTGCTTTCTGACCTGGGTAATGAAATTTTTAACTTCACCCATTTTCCAGAACATTCCAGGTAGATTCAGTGTTGAGTAGCTGATAGAAAATTTTCTTGAACTTACAAGAACTTTCTAAAATGTTGTAGAACTTATAAGAATTTTCAAGAATCTTTCAGAATTTTCTAGAACTTTCCATAGTAATGTGTACAGGGGCTCATGACTCACGAGGTCAGTTTAGTTCTAGCTGCCTAAGTAAACACACAGACCTATTTGATTTTATCAGAGATGGCATCAAGAAGCTGCAAGCATTCTCCAGAAGCATTCTGCCATGTATGTGGCCAATTTATCAAGACAAGAGTGAAAAAGTACTCTGATAGCATCTGCTAAAATGTGTGAAGCCTACAAGAGATATTTCGGCATGTCTGTCAGGGATCAAGACAAACCCTGGGTCTCCAAGGAGACTTTACCAAGTTTCCCTGTTATCTTTGCCTTTGGGACAGCAGGGACATCGCAGCACACTACAACAGGAAGCTCTGGCTACAATGGACCGAGTTCTCTGTGGAGAGGTACAATATCAAGTGTGAGCCACTGGTGGACCTCCAGAAGGTGTTGTTCCCACCATTGTACATAAAATTGGGTCTTATGAAACAATTTATCACAGCTCTTGATAAGGAGTCTGCAGCCTTCAAGTCTTCTTCTCTAAGCTGTCTGAGGCAAAGGTCAAAGCTGGTGTCTTCGTTGGACCACAAATAAAGAAGATCCTGGAGTACACAGAATTCCCCAAGAAGCTAGGGGCACTTTTGTTGCAGTGGTTTGGGGCTTTTTGGGTAATCACAAGGCCGAAAATTATGTGGAACTGGTTAAGGCTCTGGTGAAGAACTATGGCAAAATGGGCTGCAGGATGTCCCTGAAAGTCCATGTCCTTGATACTCATCTTGATAAATTGAAGGAGAACATGGGAGCAAACTCAGAGGATCAAGGTAATGCTTCCACCAAGATCAAGATATACTGGACTTTAAATGCTGCTACCAAGTTGTGTATAGTAAAAACATGTTGGGAAACTATATTTAGGAGCTGAAACATGAAAATGATTTACATTACAGTCACAAATCTCAAAAAACTACTCACTTCTAAACATTTGTGTTCATTTTTGTACAACTATGGTATAAATACATGTAAATCTTGATTCGAGTTGTTTTATTCAGACCTTATGTAAATGAAAATGTGCAAAATTGTCCATTTTTACATAGAAAATAGGTTGATTTCTAAATTTCATTATCCAGGTCACGTAGTAAAGTTTGAAAGGAATAATGGGCATTTTCTGTACTCTTACAACATAACCAATTACGAAATAACGCATACTATCTAGGAACAAAATTTGTGTTGCACAGTGTAATTAAAGCTTATCGTCTGATATGGAACGTGTTATTTGAATAATTTAATAATAAAAAGTTTCTTTGAGTTTGATTGAGAATGTTTTTTTATAATAATTAAAGTTGAAAGAAGTATAATATCTTTAAGTCTTCAAATAGATTGTATTTGATTTAATTATGCTATTAGGTTTATATTAGATTTTAAAGGATTTAGAAAGAACAGTTTGTTTACAAACTGACTACAGCTTGTGGAAAATTGAACTTCAGTTAGTGGTCTGTCATGAATATATTCATAATACATATTTGTACACAGTTTTATTATTCTTAGGATTTGTGAACCGAAGGAATAAATTAAAACCATTCTACAAACTACCTAAAGTGACTGAACAGTTTAGTTTTTACAGTTCTACCCTGCAACAGAACCTGGTGCTCAACTATGTAAACTTCAGTTTCCAACAAGAATTGTATATATCTCGAAACATATCTCATAATGCCTCATATGAACAGTACTTTTCACAAACTTGTGCAAATTGTTTTAATGAGGCTTTTAAAATTTGAAATTTACACAGGTTAACAGTAATGTCAGGGGACATGCAAAGCAGTTTGCATATTTTAAGACAGTTTTAACATTTATATCTTTCATAACTTGTTGGTGATATTTGTTCGTTACTTATGTTTTTATAACTGTCACGACAGGACAGTTTGACCATTCTTGATTTGGATTTAAAGTTTTCTATAAAATGGCAAGAAACATAACCTCTGTGTACGTATTTACACAAATATCTAGACATTATTATTATGAACTTTAACTATGGTTAAAGATTGTAATTCAGTTCTGAATAAAACTGCAATTTAAAGCTTTTTTATCTCAGGTGTGGGACATCCGGCTGGGATTACAACTTCATTGGTTCCAAGGTCATGAAGGGTCCATAAAATGCTGCTCCATCTCAACCACAGGTTTTAAAATTGCAACTGCTTCTGAAGATAGTACTGTCCGACTTTTCAGGTTAAACTCAAGCATGTTGAGAACTGATGGTAGCAGTACTATTTCCATTAATATGTTTTCCATTACAATGTATCTTTCACTGTTATGTATTGTTGTTATTTTTTTTGTAGAAGCTTACAGAAGATACTCATTATTTTAGGTTGTTAATACATTATATACAGTTGGCTAATCAGATTGTTAATACTTACATTATATATAGTTGGCTAATCAGGCTTTTCAGTGGCATCAAAAAATTTAAGCACTTTCATGAATGATAAGTCAAGCAGTAATTTATTTGTGGCAATTTTTTCAACAATTACTGTTGAAACAAAAAGATGTTAAAAAAACCATTAAAAGTACTGTTTATTTTTAAACATTTCTGGAGCATGTTCAAGTATTCAAGTTTAATTACAGTCATTTTTGGAAGTCGTAGAAATGTGTATGACAAACACAGCACCATTATTGATTTTAATTATGCTTTCACTTTTTGTTCATTCTTGATAGATAAAAGAACTTGGCTCAAATGAATATACAGAATATGTGAAGTACTTAATAAACAAATCGAATTTTGTTTCTCTCATTGTACCCTAATTTTAATTTGTAAATATTTGATAATAAAACTAACATTTTTTTATTTCTAAAACTCTGCATTATTTCTAATATTTGCATTATGAATTGCATACACATTTTGGTAGATTACGTTACCTATTTATGTACATGTAGTAGATCATTGATGAAATTGCATACAAAAATGGCTTTTTTTCCAATATCGTAAAATTGTATTATTAATATAGAGTTTGAACATGAATATGTTTGATTTTGACTCATGTACAGATGTTAACAACACAGTATAAATAAATATATTACTGAGGTTGAATGTGTTTAGTTTGATTTATGTACAAATGTTAGCAACCCATATATATATATATATATATATATATTACTGATACTGATGTGTTTGGTTTTATTTTCTGTAAATGTGTTTCATTTTTATGTTAAAGAAAAAGGAGAGAAAGAACCATTACACAAACGATCATCAAGTAGAAAGAACGTCTTTGAAGAAGATGACAGTTTTTTGGTCTTCAGGGAACATGATGGAGAAGTTAGATGGTGTTCGTTTTCTCCAAGTGATGAACTTGTTGTGTCTGGTGGAGTTGATGGCATTGCCATGGTTAGTACTTCATGGTTTTAAGTTTGATAAATAAAGAAGGTTCTACAAATTTTTATTCTTTAGGCTTTTCTGGCTTACTTATAAAAGCTTCAGGTTTTAATATCCATTTTTATCAGAGTTCTCAGATTTTTATTCAACTGTAGTTCATTCATTTGGTTTTGACTGGGTTGTAAATTATTTTTATTGCTGATCTTAAGAAAATATCATTTACTTTCAAGAAAAAATAATGTTTTCACCAACATCACTTAAACTTATGGTTTTTCTTCTCTATAACATTTTTCTGCATTAGCTCATTTTTTCATCAAAGCTATTTCTTCAAGACTCTTCCAGTTTATGTGATAAGTACATTATGTTCAGTCAATTCATATGGACATGCTTATTATCTTAATATTTTCAAATAATCTGAAACTTGGGAATTTGTTGGTTGCCTGTATTTTGTTTTTCTGTTAAGCATGATTCACATATTGTACAATTAAATCCATCTTTTACCTAACTGTATATTTTGCATTTCTGTCAATGTTTAAATCTCTTTATTTCAAACTATAGTGAACTAAAAACAACATCACCTTACTGTATTGCTCTAAAGAGAAATAGTTCACACCAAGACTATCATCAGTAATGTGATGGAAGAAAGATTTGTTTGTTTTTAAATTTTGTGCAAAGTTGTATGAGGGAAAACTGTAATGGCTATGTCTAATTTTGAAGAGGGCAAGCTAATCAACACTACCCACTACTAATTGTTGGGATATATACTCTTACTTAATTAACGATGAGTTTTCAGTGTCGTTCTTATAACACACGTATGTCCCTAAAATGCAGAGGGGTCATTCCATGTCAAATCATCCAGGGAACTGCAGGTGACCCCCAAAGAATGCCTTGAAAAAATTCGCATGTGCTCATCTACCCATACAATGAAAAACTGCCAAATATTAGATCAATATCTCTAATAGTTTCTGATGTTCAGCCATGTAAAATTCAATTGATTTTTTTTTTATTTTGGGCAGTTGGCTGCTTAAAGCTGCAAGAGTAATTGTGGTAGAAGGCTGAAATTTGTTAAACTGACTGAATTAATCTCACAGAATTCAAAAATGGTCTCAAACCAAGTTTATCTCTCTTAGGATTTTCATAGTGAGGCTGTAAAATCACATGAAAACCCAAAATTGTAAAACACATTGGTTTATTTAATAAGCCATAGCTCTAAGATTTAATATGATACAAAGCTGAATTTTGTTTTCAAATTTCCTATAACATATCAGTTGATAAATCAGCAATTGTTGTAATTAAAAGTCTATTAGTTCTCCTGTAAAAAAATGTGGTTGCATGCAACTTTTTATGATGTAGCTAAAAATAGTCCTACTTTGGGCTAAAGTTTGACCATGTCACCAGTTATTCAGCCTTTTCACCAGTTTTTACCAGAAGTGAATTTTTGTGTAAAACATTAATTGAGTAATACTGAAACAGTCAATAGGACCATGGTTTCCAACATTGACTGCAGAAATAAGATCTCAATATTCCCAAACAACAACTTTTTTTTACAAATATGTAATTCATATAAGTCAATTATTTTATTTAAGCTGCCTGTTAATTTATTATCTTTCACAACCTCGATTTGTTTTTTAGATCATATTCAGAGATGTAAGAATATATGGTAAAAATCTGAAAAGGCTGAATAACTGGTGACATGGTCAAAATGTGGCCTGAAGTAGGGCTATGTTTAGCTAAATCATAAAAAGTTGCATGCAACTAAACTTTTTTACAGATCTAATAGACTTTTCATTACAACAATTGCTGATTTATTAACTGATATAGGAAAGTTGAAAAAAAATTCAGCTTTGTATCATATTAAGTCTTAGAGCTATGGTTTATTACATAAACCAATGTTTTTTTACAATTTTGGGTTTTCAGGTGATTTTACAGCCTCACTGTGCAAATCATAAGAGAGATAAACTTGGTTTGAGACTGTTTTTGAAGTCTGTGAGATGAATTCAGTCAGTGTAGTAAATTTCAGCCTTCTGCCACCATTACTCTTGCAGCTTTAAGCAACCAAAGTTGCCCAAAAATGAATTCGCTAAAAATAAAAAAAAATTAAAATAAATTGAATTTTACAGTGCTGTAAATCAGAAACTATTGGAGATATTGATCTAATATTTGACAGTTTTTTATTGTATGAGTAGATGAGCACATAAATTTTTTCAAGGCATTCTGAAGGGGTCACCTGAAAAATTTTCCAAAATCTGGTTGATTTGACATGGAATGACCCAGAACCCTTTTTGTTTTCTGAAGAAGTGATATATATGAACCTCAGACAGTATACCAATCATTTGACCCTGGAAGAAGAAGCTATGAGGCTTAGACAACCATTACTATATATTGTAAACCTTGTTTTATAATCTTGTCTTATCATAATTTTTTTGCCATTTGGTAGAATTTTTTTAATGTTATTTTAATCAACAGTAACATAATTCAATAAGTTTAGTGTAACAAAACATATTTTTCTGTAATATACGTTTTTCAGGTTTGGTCAGCCATCAACGGAAAAGTTTTCTCGTCACTAACTGGCCATATTTTTCCCATCAATTGTTGTTGTTTTTCTCCTGATGAAAAACATGTAACCACTGCATCTAGTGACCTTGTTGTTCTATGGAACATTTCATCTGGGACACAGTTATTATCATTTCCTCACATGGATCATTCAGTATTATCATGTAGGTTCAGTAATGATGGAAAGCATCTTATCTCAGCTGCAGGCCCATTTATTTGGAAATGGGATCTCATCAGTCAAAAGTTGAAGTGTCAGTACAACAACCTCAGAACTTCCTACTATGTCACATGTTGTGTGTCTTCTCCAGATGAACAGTATCTTGCTGCTGGGACATCTGATTGTGCTGTGGTCATTTGGTCTGCAAGCTCAGACCAGGTAACTGCATCGTTCAAAGGACACGATGAACCGGTGCAAACAGTGGATTATTCCTATGATGGATCTTTGCTGTTGTCTGGATCTGAAGATGGGACAGTTATGGTTTGGGACACATCCCAAAAATTTGATACTTCCATGATTAGTCTGTCAATGGAATTATCGGTTCAATTTCAGGACACCCAACCTGTCATAGCAGTTCCAGACGAAAGCAACAGTATACAAGTAAGAAATTTTGTCATAAGAGTTCTGCTTAGCAGAAGTTTAACAGAATATTCTAACAGAAAAGAAAACCTTTCTAGTAAAGTTGAAGTGTATTGTTACTTAAACTATTGTAAAAATGAATTTTCTTTTCTTATATTAAATGCAAATTAATTGCATTATTTAACAATTATTAATTAGTCGAATTGTTATGAAATGTATATTTCAAGTATTTTCTCACGTTTAATATTCAAAGTGTAGAAAACAATGTTGCTATGGTTACATTTTTTATAAGTTTATCAAGGTTGACAGAGTTAAAGAAAAGTTAACTTGTTCTATTTCTTTCATATCTAATTAATAACGTTTATCAGTATTTAGCCTAAGCTGATTACAAGTTCGATATTTTATGCTAAGTAAACCATGTGTAACTGTTCAGTGTATTTTAAATTCTTTGCATTTAGTTTGTTTTGTTATCATTATTGAACTAACTTGATAACTTCAAAATTCCATCTGAACGGTTCCTCTTTGATCTGTCTAATCTATCTAATTTATTGCATGCTATTGTCAAGTCTCTATGTTGTCTATTACTGTTGCACTATTTTCTCTTTTTTGAGATTATTTTTAATTGAAATTTCTTGTTCTGTAGCTGGATAAGTCTAGAGAAAGCTTGTATAATTCATTAAAGAGGCACTAAGACATTGTTTCTAAAAAATTAGCTTAATCCATGCTGTATTAACTAGGTTGAAAGCTTATTAAAACCCTCTAAAGGTAAATAAAGGGCTATAAATTGACACTTTTTAAGAAATTTTATTACTATAAGTAAAGAAGCCTTGCTTATTTTAAAATAATAAATCTTTTTAAAACTTTTTATTTCATTGTTTAAATTTCTTCTGCCCTAATACATGGTGAAAAGACTAAAACTACATGTTGAATTAAAGATCTTTAATGGTTTATATATTTAAGAGACTGAGCATTAAACATGACAGTTTGAAATCAAAACTTAGGTTATAAAAGGTCGAGAAGGAGTGATGGAATACAAGACTGCCTCTGAAGAAGAAGACATCAGCTGTTGTAGTATTTCCTTAGACTGTAAATATGTAGTTTATGGTACAAAGAAGGGATCAGTGAAAGTAAGTATCTATATGATTGAATATACTGATTGCTTTTGGAAAGGATTTGTAATTAACCTATGTAATATAAGAGAAGAACAAGGTTATAATTTAAAAGTAAATCAAAGAAAATTAAAAAAAAAATCAAAACCAGTGTTACATCTTATAGCTATCATGGTAAATATACTTGATCTTGTACTGTAAGAACACATTTGTTCCATGTGTTTTAAATAAGTAGTTCATATAACTTCTGGTAACAATGAACATACACCAATTGTAGCTACCATCTGTCTGAACAAACCTCTGGCCACTCTGTCTCACATATGTCGATTCTTGTACAATTGTTTGGTTGTCAAAGAAACAGTTGCCATATGGGAAATGAGCGAGTTACAAGCATATATCTTGCTGTGATAAATGAAGTTAAGGTGTGACTGCTTTATGAGCACTGACTAAGTCTTTTAACCCTTGAAGATTGTATTAATTGTCTGTTCTTCTTGTCTTCTGACCCAAAGCAAATAAATAAATAAGTAAAATAATGCCTGATTTTACAGCACATCCATAGTCATATTTTTGTAGTCAGCACAAACAGAATCTACTTAATACATATTGTGTCTAATGGCTACCTTGTGCAGGAATAACATGAAGATAAGCCTTTAGTAATATCTGTGAAGGTCACAAGAGGTTCATCTGCACAAATCAAACATATTCGAAACTAAAACTACTTAAAAGGTGTTAGGTACCATAACTTTTGTTTCATTCTTAATGAACCTGTAATGAAATTTACAAATATTTTAGTTGTCTCAACTGTAAGATATTCCTTCATCAACAGTGGTGAAAACAATTGGTCCATCATACTTTTCACTTAGTGTTTTGTGAGGAACAACACCTTTGCAAATGTTCCAGTTTGAAACCTGACTGCATACATATTTTATCTACTCTAAAGAGACCTGGAATATGTCATGTTTGTCTTTCACTGTGATATACAGTTATCCACTGTCTTGTTTATTTAATACTGCATCTTGGTATTTAAGGGCAGATTCTTTATTTGCTAAAAACATTGTAATATTGTTTGTAGTACATACATAATTAGTATAAACCAGTGGTTTTTAACCTTGTTGGAGGTACTAAACTTTGTAAGTTTCGTACTTGCATTCACTGAACCCTTCGTAATTGGAAAAATAAAATATGATTTTTTCAAATTCAAAACATAAGTAGATATTTTATTAGTGCACAAAATGAACCATGCATCAGTTGCACACAATATCACTGTGTTCAAAGAACAAAACCAAGAAAACATGAATTTCACAAAAAAACAAACACATAACTCAATGAATATTTACTGCAAATCAATGTGACTTTTGCTGTTGCCTTTCAGAAACAAGTTCAGAAATGCGTGGCTTCACCTTGGCAAGTGCCACTTTCATGTCATTTTCTCAACAACGTCTGTTCCTTTTCTTCGTTTTTATGTCTACAATTCTCGAAAAGGATTGCTCACAAAGATATGTTGTAACAAACGGTCAATGTAAATGAAAGTAATTATAGAAAAGAATAAACAGAAATTGCATATTTGTGATATAACCATTCATCTGGTCCACAAATCATGTCATCATTTACAAAATGCATGTTTATACACAGACAAATATAGTTAGCTATACAAGGGACAAAAATAAATTTTATTGTCACAAAATACCAATCAACCCAAATTGCTTTGTTTGTTCTATCCATATTGCCTTCTAGTAATCATGAAAAACTCGCAACATCAGACATGAAAATTAACTTAAAAATATAGCAAAACGATGCATTTATTGATCGATTTATATGGTCTGTCCCAATTTATCATGTCAGAACATGACTTACTGAACTTCAGGATGACCAGATAGATGTATAAAATCATCAGTCATATTCTATCCCGATGACTTAACACAAAACCAAGGTCATTAGTTCACTTAAGACAATTGTAATACTAAGCAAAGATGAAACTACAATGGCAAGAACATTAGCTAAAATGAAAGGTTCTTTTCTTGATGACGAGTTCTTTTATTGTTACCTTAACTGAGAGAGAAGAGGTAGTTCCCTTTTGTAACTTTATTGTCAAAAGGTCCAAATCTATCTGGCACACATTGTAAATTCTCAAAACAACAAAATACTTTAGTCTTAGTTTCAGATGATGGCCATTAAGTGTCTGTGAAATATAAAAGAATATTGATCTTTAGTCCACAAGTGTATTGAAGCTAGTTGTGGCTTTGCAACTATACATTATATGAGTTGTCATTTCTAATAAATCACCACATTTCATTTTTTATAGTCTCTATCAGTTACTTCTGAAGAGTCTTGGAGAAACCTTATTACTTTATTATATATTTTTTTAAATCTTTAATAATCATCTGTTAATCCTGAACAGAGTTCAGCAAGAATTCCATTAATCCTTTTCATATACAGGTCATGGGTCAAAAGCCATGTCATTGTGTTTATTGACTCGCATTCAAAATTTTGTTGAACTTCTATTTTATGTATTCTTTGATAGATTGTTTAAGCAGAGTATTCATGATGAAACTTTTTTAGAATAGATGGCAACTGCCTGTTGTGAAGACACAAGTGTATAGAATGATGTTTTGAAAGTCTTCCGAGGAAATGAAAGATGAAATACTTTCAAAATGTCATCCTCTACACTTGTCTTCACAACAGGCAGTTGCTGTCCATTCTAAAAAGTTACTATTTTATGATTTCTTGCCATTAAGTCTGGTATTAACCTGTAGATTATAATTCAAATGTTCATATTACATAGTTATGTAATTAAAAGTAAATAATAATAATAATAATAAAAAAAAGCACCAAAACATTGATATTTGTGTGTCATGTGGTATGTTGAATGCAGCATTGGTTCAAGTTAGATGTTTTTATATATCAAAATACAAAGCCTATATATTTGTATGAATTAGGAACTCAAATTATTGATATTTATAATAAAATAAGAAGCTCCTGTCTTTTCTGTTTGCTGAGATGTTGCCCACATACTGAATCAGTTTCCCCACTCACCTCTTTACATTTTTGAAAATGGTCCTTAATATATGCTTAATTCTATACATAACATGTGAATAATCAATTAACACCTCAGAATGTCCCCAAAGTGGTATTCTCAGCCATTTTCAAATATATTGGTGTGCTCTCTTTCTTTCGAGACAAACATTCGTGCTGGTAAGTTGTGACTTTAGCCTGTTTAAAATTTCATATTTTTTGGACCCAAATATGGTTTATTAACCAAGTTTGATAAAGTATAAATTAATCCTGTAGTATTGATATAGGAATTTATGATTTTTTTGGTTATTCAAATGTATAGATAAAATCTGAAAAAAATATTTTGTTTCACATTCTCCACCTGCTAAATGTATAATAACTGAAATGTGACTATTTTACAAAGTACTTGTCCACTAAAACAGTCAGTACAAGTCAGTTTGTAAGGGTCAGTTTTATATTCTGGGATATGATAACATAAATATATATACATTGCATTGTTGCTGTTGTTAGTCATTATTAGCCAACAATGACTGAAAGTTCAATGTAATAAAAAAAAAAAATCTATAAATGTATAATGTTATGACATTTAAGCTATTTAGACTAAACATTTGCATACACAAGTTATAATGTGTAGTGTTTTAGAAAGGAAAAAGCATAATTTATATTTATTTCCTAATTTTTTTATGGTGATGAGATTGGTCAAATCTACTGAACATGTGCAGAAATTCTATGGTGAAAATAACAGATAAAATATAAAGATTTTCTTTTAAAAATGTGATAATTATATGAAGGTTATAAAGGTTTCCCTTGTGAAATATGAAGGTTTTCTTATGCATAAAAATATTTTCAGTCTTAAGTTGAAAATTACTCAGCATGTAGGATAAGTCAACATTGGGAAAGAAAAATCTTTAATTAAAAAATCTTAATACTTAATACAAAAACCTGATATTTGTGTTTAAAAGCTTTGTAATGTTTACCAATAACCTTAAGTTTTATTAGCATGTGCATACATTATCAAAATTCATGACATAATTACTCTCATGCATACCTTTGTGTTTTTGAATAGGGTGGATTTCACTCAACCTGTAATGAAAGAATTAAATGGTATTTTTTAAAGTCTGGAAAACTTCCTAAGAGCTTCTAATGGTCATCTGTCAATCATAAAATGCCCATCACATTTCCATTGCTTAATATCTTATATTTGTAAAGTTTATAACTAACATGAATGTTGAAGAACCCATCAGATCTCCATTACTTAATATTTTATTTTTTGAAAAGTTTAAAACAGTAATGTCAATGTGGAAGAACCCTTCAGATCTCCATTACTTTATATTTTATATTTGCAGGTCTTGTGTCGTCCAACAAAAGGTATAAAAAACTTTCATCGCCATAGAAGAGCTGTAAAACATTGCATCTTTACTGAAAAGGGAAATCACTTCATTACTTGCTCAGAAGATTGTACACTTAGGGTGAGTTAACATTGTTTATTATATAGAGAACAAGAAACATTATATAGCATGTTGTATTAAAACAAGATGTAGTTGTCTGGTTTTGTATTTGAACTACTGAAGAAGCTATAATGTTAGAGAATGACAGTAATCCAGTGTTATATCTCTTAAAGAAGGCATGCATTATATCCTTTGGATGTGTTGATTCTGTATTGCTGCTGCTTGTGCAGATTTTGATTGATAGTTTCAAGATGTTTCCTGCAACAATATGTGAGGTAAAACGTTTTAAATAACAGAAGTGTTATGAAACACTCTCTTCAATGGGTATGATGCTATTAAATTGTGGGTGCAGAGAAATGGTGTGAGAATCGGGAACAAGCCTTGTTAAGTACCTTTTTACACTATGTGTATGTAAATGAGCAAAACTTACAAAATATTTATGAACACTACATGAAATACTGTACTTGGTTATCTTAGCTTATATAATACATTTCAAAGGTGTGTGGATCAGCAATCATCAAATCATGAGGGTGCATTTTTATTTTATTTTTTGTACATAAATTATATATATATATTTTATGAAGGTGGGATTCTGTACTGTCATTGCCCTGGTGCTTTACCCAATCTCAAACTGTCTATTTTTCAATTTAGAGTTTTTAATATCTATATTATCAATTTATTTAGTTCAAAAATTAAAAGTAATTCCTTCAAAGGAAGTTTTTTTTTCTTTTCTTTCGGATGAGTTCATAGTTAATAAATTATATTTTTGTGTTTTAGAATATAGAATATCTACTGTATTGAGATATCAACTGTGAGAGAAACTGGAGATAATTCTTAAAATTTGTTAATTTAAAACTATGTTAAAGCTGCCATTTTATGTCTGAGAATAAAAAGAAACAGTACTTTTCCATTCCAGTAGTGATTTGTTTTATTCTTGAACACCAGGGTTCAGCCACCAAGAAATGAAGAAGAAACAGTTGTCAAAATTCTTTCAGCAATGTTAAAAAAACATAATTGTTCAGTTAAAGCTAAAAATCGACCTACGTGGACAGAAATGTGCATGTCTGTCTACAGGTGTAGACTTCTGAATTTTGTTGTTGAATGAATAAGCATGTGTAAGTGTTGGTTACTAATTTCAATTATTCTATATTCAATTTAGGTATGGCAGTTGAGAGGAACATATGTTTCTTGTTTTGGTCACAGTGGTCCAGTTTTAATGTGCAAGGTTTTCAAAAATGACACAATGATACTGTCTTGCTCAGAAGACGGGTGGATTCGGGTGAGTTATCAGTGTGGCCATCTTTCTCGGAAGATGGGTCACTGTGTAAAAAACAGTTCAGATACTCTCTTGCTCAGAAAACAGGTGGATTCAGTTGAGTTATCAAAATGGACATCTTTCTCAGAAAATGGGTCACTGTGTAAGTTATCAGTATAGATACTCTCTTGCTTAGAAGACGGGTGGAATCTAGGAAGTTATTAGAATGGGTATTTTCTTGTTTGCAGACACGAGATCTCATACAGAAAGATATTCTAAAGTACAGTAACTATTCTAACTATTCTAAAATCCAGTTCATGTTAAACCTATGTATCTTGCTTATAAATACATTATGCTGTTTTAGGGTTGTGTATACCATGCATAATTTCAGTTCAGGTGGTAACTATTAATGAGGTTGGTATCAGGTTTGGATGCTCAATATTTCTTTATATAATTACAGTGTTTAACTTATAAGGACTTTTAATGGTTTTGGAAGTCAGTCTCTACAGACAAGTCCATTAGAACCAAGACCACATCCATTTGGCTGTTTCCATGAGTAGATGTATTTTCACTGCTGGTTGCCACAATGGTGAGAGTGTTCATCATGCAATGGGTTTTCAAAACTAATGTTGTTCTTCCAAACCCAAAAACCTGTCTCACTGGTGCAATATTTAATTTTTAAATGAAGACCAAATACAATTGAGCCTGACTTGAGAAAATTTATTTTTTATTAATATCAACAAAGTATTGCCTAAAAATCAATGTAAGGGTGGTCCCATTGAGAGTGTTAGAATGATTGCTTTAAAATATACATATATATTTAAGCTTACCATAATTCTCTAGGTACAAGCATGTTGTATGCATCCAATTTCTAAACTTATTCATATGTCACTGGCCCGGTATGGCCAGGTGGTTAAGGCACTCGACACATAATCTGAGAGTCACGTGTTGGAATCCCCATCACACCAAACGTGCTCACCCTTTCAGCTGTGGGAGCATTATAAAGTGATGGTCAATCCTACTATTCATTAGTAAAAGAGTAGCCCAAGAATTGGCGGTGGGTGGTGATGTCTAGCTGCTTTCCCTCAAGTCTTACTCTGCAAAATTAGGGATGGCTAGTGCAAATAGCCCTTGTGTAGCTTTGTGTGAAATTCAAACCAAACAAACAAATGTTAGTAACTTAGGCATAATTAGTTTATGAATCCGTATGCTGATTAAAATATTGAGTAACATTAATTTATGCTAGGAAGGCCTAAACTAATGGTAAAAATATAACAATAATCTTTTCACAGCCACTTCCAAACAGATAACAAAAAATTAAGATGAAATGAGTTGATATATTATCTTACTGTTTACGAATGTTTTCTTTCAACTTTCATTCTCCTAAGTGAACTCCCAAGTAAGCCTCAAAAAAATGTTCAGGTGGCACCACGTCTAGAAGTCCGGAATTTACGGATTCTACTCATGGTCTTAAAATCCGAAGCCTTTGTGGAATTAGTACCAGGATATATTGTTCAGAGATTTATTTTAACCCTTCCTTTAAAAAATGGGCTACTTTGGGGAAATTATCAGTATTGATACGGTCTTGATCAAAAGATGGGTAGATTATGGTAAGTTGTTAGTATGGATATTGTCTTGATCAAAAGATGGGTAGATTATGGTAAGTTGTTAGTATGGATATTGTCTCGGTCAGGAGATGGGTTAAATTATGGTAAGTTGTTAGTATGGATATTGTCTTGATCAAAAGATGGGTAGATTATGGTCAGTTAGTATGGATATTGTCTTGGTAAGGAGATGGGTGAATTATGGTAAGTTGTTAGTATGGATATTGTCTTGATCAAAAGATGGGTAGATTATGGTAAGTTGTTTGTGTGGATGTTGTTTTGATCAAAAGATGGGTAAATTTTGGTAAGTTATTAGTACAAGTATTGTTTTGATCAGAAGACAGGTAAATATAAGCAAATTGTCTATTGATTTTATTTTGTATTTGAAAGTGACTTATT
This sequence comes from Tachypleus tridentatus, assembly GCF_004210375.1. Taxonomy (NCBI): domain Eukaryota; kingdom Metazoa; phylum Arthropoda; class Merostomata; order Xiphosura; family Limulidae; genus Tachypleus; species Tachypleus tridentatus. Next base: position 87,449,840 of record NC_134826.1, on the reverse strand, counting down.
TCAAAACTTATAAAAGAGGCTAGTTTTTCAATTACACTATGTTATGGTTTTATTTTCAGAATTAAAAATGCAAAACTTCACTGTTTCTTTCACAAAAAAATGTTTGTTAATGATTCCTATTTGTTACTGTTTTGCAGCTTCATATATTTAATCTCATCAAAATTCTCACCACTGTATGAGGATGTTTTAACTGTGTAATGCCAAACATTGGTGTTTTTGTAAATTAATGTTCATGAATAATTTAAAGTTTTCAGAATTAGTTCTTAAGCCGTAATATTTGTATAAATAATGCATAATTTACTTAAATGTATTCTAATTGCAATTCTTTATGTAACCTTTTGTTTTGTTTTTTTCAATTTGCAAAACTAGAATCATTTTCACTTTAACTGTTAAGGTCTTTTATCACTACCAGTTTTTGGTAAAACAGAAGCATTTTTACACCTAAATTTCCAGTCAACACTATTACACACCAAGAAAAAACAAAAGACTGGAGCACTCATCAACTGGTAAAACATATCACTGTTACAGAAGTCGTAACTGCTATTAAAAACACAAAAAACAAAGCCCCTGAAGAAGATGGTATTCAAGCTATCCTCCTAAAACAAGGCACTCAGAGATTATATGAACACCTAACAGCGTTATTTAATCTCTCACTATCAGTTGGATATATCCCCGTTTCTTGGAAGGAAGCAATAATATTAATGTTCCAGAAAGAAGGAAAGCCAGCGAATAAACCAAACAACTACCACCCGATTAGCTTAACCAGTTGTATTGGCAAAGTATTAGAGAGGATAATTAGTAATCGTCTGTCAGTTTACTTAGAAGAAAATTCAAAATTACCAGAAATTCAAAACGGATTTCGAAAAAACCGCCAAACTACAGACCACCTGATTCGACTTACAGAATCAATTACCGACAGCTTCAACAAAAAAGAATGCACTGTAGCTTGCTTTCTCGACATTGAGAAAGCATTTGACACAGTGTGGCATAACGACTTACGACATAGATTGCTTGAAATGGCATTACCCCAGGAAACTATTCGCTGGCTGTCCAACTTCCTGGATAACAGAATGTGTAAAGTAAATGTAAATGGGGCCCACTCAGGGTCCTTTTCACCAAGCAGGAGTCCCGCAGGGAGGGGTTGTTAGCCCTATATTATTTATCATGTGCGTGAGTAATATGCCTCTGTCGGACCTAAATTTAGGTTATGCATCACAGTTCGCTGACAATGTAGCAGTCTGGAAAAGTGCCCCACTCCGTCAATAGCAGCAACGAACCTACAACCAGTCCTAAATAACATCGAAGAATACTGCCAGAAATACAGAATCAAAATTAATATTCCAAAAACCCAAGTCATAGTATTCAGCAGACTGAATAAGCTGAAAAAAGATCCACCAAAACTCTATATGAATGGATCACTTTTACTGACTGCTACTTCTGCTAAATTTCTAGGTCTAACCTATGACTCAAAATTAACGTGGCTACCACATATTAAAAATGTACTGATACGAATCTGGAAAAGAGCAAACTATGCAAGAAGTCTTTCAGGTAAAATCCAAGGAACATCACCAGACAACATACTTAAAATCTACAAAACGTACATTAGACCAACAATAGAATATGCATCACCTGCCTGGAATAACATAGCACCCACACATGTACAGAAACTTCAACATATACAAAATTCTGTACTAACTTCAGCATACAAAGTACCACGTAGCACCTCAACCACATTCATGCACAAGTATGCAAACAATACAATAGCTGAAAGACTCTTGCATAATTCTCTAAAATATTTCAATAAGAATTGGCATAAAAATGACTTAATGTGTGATCTCGACAGATATCACGTACATGATGTAAATGGTCTTAAATACCTCTCCCCTTTTAACATATATTTAAGAAATGTAACACAAGCTGGCCACTATGCACTAGACACTTAGTCCTTGTTTCTTTTTATTTTTATAATTATTATTTTCTTTTTAATCATTATTATTATTATTTTTTTATTATTATTATTATTATTTTTTCTTCTCTTTTTGAATTATTATTCAAGTATTGAATAATAATAATTATTATTACTTTCTTTTCTGTGAGTGTTTGTGTTACTACAAGTAGTAGTAGCATTCTCTCAATCAAGAAAAAGGAGAAAAATACAAAAAAAAAAATATATATGAAAATACAAAAAAAAAAAATTAAATGAAAAACAAAAACAAAAAAAATTTCTTGTTCGTCCATGCATGGACTGAGCCCTGAAATGGACCTGAGTATGATGTTATACTTTTACTCTCACCCAAAGCTTTAATAAAAAAAAAAACCCTAAAGACAGACGCTATAATCGTTCGGGAGGGAGGAAGTGGTCAAATGTACCTGACCCTCCTGGGTATTTAACAACATCAATACCCAAATACCCACACAGTCAAACTACCAGTTTTTGTTAGTCTGTTGTTAACTGTACACGTTTCCCTGTGTACTTTACAATATTGTAGTTTTGTCAAAAGTATGTTCTTTAGATTGTCTTTCTTAAGAAATGCTTTGAGTTCTACTGTTGAAGATTGCCAAATAAGGTGGAATATTTTGCTCTACCATTATGGCTTGTCAAAACTTGTAAACTTTTCAGTAGTAATAATGATGATATTACTCCCCTTGCATGAAGTGAAAATGATTCAGGATGGTTTAACTATAACTAGTTTATATCAAGATGTGCATAAGTTAGAAGTACTTTCTTAACCAACCTGTTTTCAGTATGTCTCCTGTTTTGAAGATAAATATAGTTAGGTGGTTGATGAAAAAAATATTCTCTTCTCTGCTATGTAAACACAAAAGCTATTGTTATTAATGTAGTTACACACTCTGTGTTTACTGTTTTGTTCATATTATAAATAATATGTAATGTAATTTTATAAGATTTGCTTTGGTAAAATTAAAGAAAGACTAGTATATACTGGTAATATGATATACAGATGTTTTTTGGGTTACCTGTCAAATTACTGACTTTCTTTTAAATACGATTACTGCCAGTGGGTCCACATATTGAATCATGTTGAGTATGTTTTTGTTTGTTACAACTCTCACTGCAAGAAAGTGTGTGAAATTACTTACTTCCTGTGTAAAATAAATAAGAGAACTTCATCAATAATTAACAGCCCTCTTGTGGTTTGTAGACTTACAATACTAGAAACCATGATTCGTTACCCATGATGGCCAGAACACAGATAGCCCATTGGGTAGCTTTGTGATTAACTATGAATAAATAAATAGATAGAAGTTAACAGTAGTATTAAATGAAATATTAATAGTATTTTTATTTATATATATTTTTATGTGATATGTAACCATAAAAATTATGAACCAAAAAAACTTCAGGAAAAATGTGTTTAACAGGTTAGTGGGGTCCAGATCACCAGTAATTTTAGGGTTAACATCTTGATGTCAATAGACCACCCTCAAACATCCATATGAACACTTAACCAAAATATTGTTACCTTCATTAATGATCTAACTAATGAAAAGTATTTTTACTTTAATGTAGAATTAACTAAACCAGTGGTGCTTAACCTTGTTGGAGGTACTGAACCCCGGAAGTTTCGTACTTGCATTCACTGAACCCTTCGTAATTGGAAAAATAAAATATAATTTTTTCAAATTCAAAACATAAGTAGATATTTTATTAGTGCACAAAATGAACCATGCATCAGTTGCACACAATATCACTGTGTTCAAAGAACAAAACCAACAAAACATGAATTTCACACAAAAACAAACACAACTCAATGAATATTTACTGCAAATCAATGTGACTTTTGCTGTTGCCTGTCAGAAACAAGTTCAGAAATGCGCGGCTTCACCTTGGCAAGTGACACTCTCATATCATTTTCTCAACAACATCTGTTCCTTTTCTTTGTTTTTATGTCTACAATTCTCGAAAAGGATTGCTCGCAAAGATACGTTGTAACAAACTATATGAGTATCTCTAGGGGTTTCTTAGCAATAAGAGGGTACGCTACACTTTGGTGACACCAAAATGTTGAGAGCGTTCTTGTTCTGAAAAGTTGCTGTTGAACCTGGCTCTGCTGAAGTTTAATGATTTTGTTGAGGTATTCATTGACATTTGCTGTCGCAACACTAAACGTGAACGGCTGTCTCACCCATGCTGGATATGACTCTCTGGTGGGAAAGTATCCATCGAGAGACTTTGCGAGCTCATCTAAGTGCATGGAAATTGCTTGCTTCAGTTCACTGGGTACAGAAATGTCTCCAATTTCAAACACATCTTTGATCTTACTTACACAGTCGTTTAGCAGGGAAAAGTTTGCAAAGTTATCATTCTCTGTTCGTCATTTCCATAACAGAAACTTTTTTTGAAAAGCCTTCAGGTTTTTTCCTCTTCGATGATCTTGACTCCACTGCCCTGCATCTGTTGATTTGATTGAGAGAATTGAAGATATCGGCCAGGTACGCCAAAATGAGAATGAACTCAGATTTTTCGAAGCAATCTGTATGACAATGTTGGTGATCTCACAAAATAGGGCTAATTTCATATGCATGACAAAAACACGATTCAGCACCTTTCCCCAGGATAACCACCAAACGTTATAATGGTACAGAAGTACCTCGAATTCAGAGCCCATTTCATTACACAGCTCTTTGAAGATGCGGTGCTCCAGGGCACTATTTCGCAGAAAGTTCACACAATCCACTACAATTTTAATTCTTCTGCCAGTTTTGAAGGCAAGGTTTTTGTTGCCAATGCATGCCTGTGCAGAACACAGTGCATTACAATGATGTGTGGTGCATCAGCTTTCACCAGCGCACCAAAACCAGAGTTTCGTCCCAGCATGACTGGAGCTCCGTTCAAACAAACTGCAGAAACCATATCCCACAAAAGATCATTGTCTCTGAAGAATTCAACTACAGGTTTCTTCATGTAGGCTGCCTTAGTTGTTGTTGCAAGAGGCTTACAAAATTAAATATCTTTTATCTCGTCGTTCTTCACATAGCACATGAATAAAACAAGCGGCTTAGATTGGAAACTTCGATGGTCTCATCGAATTGAAGGCTGAATTTTGCTGGGCTTGATATCAGATCTGCAACTACTTGAGCCAAGATGCCATTGCTCATGTCATCTATTCTGCTGCTGATGGTGTCATTTGAAAGAGGAATTTGGGATAACTTATTTTCAGCAGCTATTCCCAGCATGTTATTCGCCATCTTCAACGCAGCTGGTTTTACAAGTGCTTCACCAATGATGTGTGGTTTGCCCAGTTCTGCAATCAAGTACGCAACTTCATATGATGCTGTGAGGATCGGTTTGTTGATGGGTACAAAGCCGAGAACAGGTGAAGTAGCCTTTTCATCAAACCTGGCTCTCTTTACCTTGAATTCAGAAAGCATTGTGTTCTTGTATTTCCCATCTCCATGCAGCTTTAGGGAGTGTTCACTTAGTTTTCTGGTGCTAGACTAAAATTGCTGAACTTGGCATTGCAAATCATGCATTGAGGATGCTGACTCCCATCATGTTCCGTTATACACGTGAATCCATATTGTATGTATTCATCTGACCACTTTCTGTTTTTGCTCAACATAGTTAGTATGAAGGGATTGAAAGATCAGAAAAAAATCGCAAATGACGCATGATTACTACAGTTACAAGTTGACTGCTAAGCGCACGAAGTTCCCTGTAGCATGGATATTAAGGCCAAGTGATGTGATGTGATCAGTCACAGCCAATAATGGCCAAGTGGAACATGACATCACGAATCATATGAGTGGGGTGAACGGAACGGACACACACACAGTGTGTGTGTCTTGACCTTCGCTGAGCCCCTGAGACTAACTCACCAAACCCCTGGGATTCGATTGAACCCAGGTTAAGAACCACTGAACTAAACAATATTTTTTTAATTGTCTATTGAAATTTTATATTTGAATCTAAATGAAATATGTAATTTTTAATTATTTTGAAACTATTCATTTCTTCAGTTGTTTACATGAGTTTTATGTGTTCTTATAGATTTCTGTAACTCTTAAATGCATAAATCTTTTTTCATGTTGAGACTCATGGTAACATGTAACAATAAGTTATAGAAATGTTACAGTTCTTTTAATATATCAAATCTAGATAGACATCAGTGACAGACACAATAGATGCATCAGTAAACTTGATACACTGTAAAAGTTGTTGACCTAACTTTTAAAGAAGTTCAAATTAAAAGGCTCATTTCGGAACGGCTGGTATGGGTATTATCACTTTTATTGACAAACATAGAACAACGTTTCAATCTTTCTAGGTTATTTATTTTCAATAAAAATGTTAATACCCATACCAGCTGTTCTGAGATACTTATTTATTTCAAGTGGATTTCTTGTCATCAATGAAAAGGCTCATTTAATGCAAAAAAGTGAAATGGCTATTTATAAAATTTAATTTGCACCTTTATTTGAATAACACACAGCATTCTCATATATACAGTTGGTTACATTTGATATATATTAAATCAAACCTAAATCCTCTTTCTTATCCCAACAGGTAGGGTTAAAATAAACTCTGGCAGAATTTATTTAGATATTCTTTTCCTTGTTGTTGTAGATAATAAATATTTTTTTTTAAATATTAATTGACAATTATCAAGGTAAAGTGAAATGTGCAAAGCAATTTTCAACATTGTGTTCTTGAAAGTTGGAGTGTTTTAATATTGTAGAATGTTATGTTTGTTGTGTTCTTGTAAGTTGAAGTATTCTAATATATTGGAATATGTTTGTTGTGTTCTTTTAAGAATGTTATGTTAAATGTTTTGTTCTTGTAATTTAAGGTATTCTAGTATTATGGAATGTTTAAAAATGAGTTTCAAGTGAACAATTCATTATAAACTGTAATATCTAAAACACAGGTGTTTCAAAAGGTTTTTCACATAATCTGATAAAAAGTCTGAATATATATTTTCATTTTTAATTGTTCTTTGTCATGAAACAAAGTTTGTTTTAATACATTTAAAAATATATTAAAATGTACAATCAACATGTTATTTTGACAATAAAGTTGTTGAATTGTACATAAACTAAAACTGCCTTCTCTCAATATTTTGACCTAAGGATGTTGTCATCTGTGTTTTTAACCCCTTTAATTCTCAATAATCTGCTTCTGATATACATGCTATTCACACTGCATGTACTTATTTTAACAGCAAGTACCACCAAGAATGTTATGTTGCATGTAAGGTTCTTCATTCCAAAAACTTGAAGTGAAATGTGTACATACTCTTGTAACACAACATTCATATCTGAAAGCAAAGTACGTGTTGTTAAAGTGTGATGAAATTGTTTTTGTATAAACTTTGTTTGAAGAGTGTGTGGAAATTAAAATATGTGATTCTTTTATATATATAAATATATATACCTTTGTGTTTAGAGCATTCTGAAGATTTTGTTAGCATTGTATTTGATAAGATAAACAGTTCAGGAAATTTAAAACACTTCTAAATAAAATACTATTTGTTTCTTTGTGATTTCAGATATGGGAATTAGATACCGGCAGATGTTTGATTCGCTGTGATGGCCACAATAAACAGACGGTAACTTCGTGCGATATTTCTCGAGATTGCACATATTTTGCTTCGGCATCTGTAGATAAAACTGTAAAGGTAATCAAATTTTTTCTAAAGCAGAAAGAAAAAGTTCAACAAAAATATTACATTATATATACATGACATTTTTATATCACTTTTCAGCATTAACAAACTATTTTTGTAATTTCAAAATGGTGAGAAAAATGCAAAGTAGTGATTAGGGTGAATGTGGACTAAATTTTCGTATAAGAAAGGTTGGACCTCTTTTTCTTCTTTGGGAGAGGGTGCATTATAGGTGTAACAATCAGCTAATTGGTCTGATCTGAACTTGTTCTAAGGAAAATAATTCTAATTAAAAATTTCTGATAAATTAGCACAGTAGAAACATAAATCACATGAACAGTAATTATATATTTTGTGAGGATGGATTCCCTTTTTTTTTCTATGATTTGGATTTTTTACAACTTGTTACTGTTATCATTTATAATTATTTGTAAAAAATTTTAGTGTTGCATAGTTTGACAAACACAAACTTTCTTTAAAACAGTTAATATATTTTTGACAAATACTAAATATACACAATACATTCACCATATAACTAGTTCATACAGTCACTTACTGTAGACAGATAATGTGAACTACAAGAAAATAGCTTTATACTGTGAGATATGTAAAGAAAAACAAGTCTGAACATGTCTGTTTTAAGGAGTTATTTTTTTGTTCAGTAGTAGCATGACCAAACTGCAATTACTATCATATATTTCAAGTTTATCTCTTAACAAACAAATGATTTCTTTCCACTTTAAAGCTTCTTAAATATAAATGACTTGCATTATTTTAAATAAAAGAAAAGCTATGCATTTTGAAAAGGCCTAACTTATATTTTTATCTTTTGGCTATTGCTATAGTGTGGTTAGCTGGTTTTGAAAAACTTTAAATGACTGGCAATAAAAAACTTTGTAGAAATTGATTTCTCAAACTATTCATTTTTTTAAAAAAAATTGTTTTTTTCAAGGTATCCTTTTTTAAAAATTGTATTTTAATTTTTTATAGAAATTGTTTTCTTAATTCTATCCATTTTTTTTGTTGAAATTGTGTTTTCTTAGGATATCCATTTTTTGTAGAGGAAACAAAATTATGTTAATTTGTTGTTTTTTTGTACTTTTCATGCTACGTAGATTACATTTTCTCAAGCTTTTATTGAATTTTTACTTGAAAGCCGCATAAACTCCTTCCCATAAGTTATCCTGGATTAGACACGTATGGGAAATATCACTTTATACAAAGTTTAAATTATCAGATTGTCAGAGAAAATGATAATTTATTGTTTGGGATATTTCAGGATGAACATTCACATTTGATTTTTTTTTATTGTTATGATAGATAATAGTTTGAGGCTAATGTGGCTACACTTTTAACTCCTTTTAAGCGAGTTTTGGAGTATTTGCATTAAAAAAAATGCACTAAATAGTTTTTTTTTGTTAAACTATATACTTCACACACATTAGTTTCTTATAATATTCTCTGATGTACTTATATTTTGAAGTACTTTCTTTTTGTGTAATTTTTTTTTCACTATTACTAAGTACTGATTTGATAAACATTATGGTCATTTTGATAAATGGTGATTTGTGAAATTTAAAAATAATTGAGCAAAAAATTTTTTATTATAATATTAAGCAGGAACATTTCAAACAAAGCACTTATTTTAACTGGTCACTCATGATGACGTAAAACCCACTTGAAATAAAAGTGTATCTCAGAACAGCTTGTATGGGTATTAACACTTTCATCGATAAGTAGAGAACAACATTTTGACCTTCTTAAGTCATCTTCAGGTTAACAAAGAAAGTTATACCATAACCTATAAACTTATCAGTTACCATTTGACCAAGTGTTTGAAGCCTTGAAAGAGACATGCTAAATACTAAACCAGAAATCTATCGTGACTTAGCTGTAAAAAGAAATTCATCAATTGTTCAGGCCAGTAGGAACACTATTATTTAATGATCAGTAAGGCATCCTCTAACATGTATCATGATACTTCGAGCAGGGCAGTGTTATTTATTTTTTTGGAAAGTACACTATAGAAAGGTATGAAAATGTATTTTGTTTAAATGTTAACAGGTTTGGAAAGAAGACAATGGAAAATTAATTAATGTGAATATAATAGCAAGTAATTCCTGCATAAGGAGCTGCTGTTTCTCGCCTAATGAAAAGTTCCTTGCTTTTGGCGATGATGATGGAGTGGTGCAAGTGAGTAAACTATGTATAATGGGATGAGTACTTGGGCTAGTTCAGTGATGAACTTCAACTTTCTTTGGCTCTGGTGTGTAATTTTGTAGCTCCATAGCAAATTAATGGATTTTGAAATAACTCTTATTTTAAAAAAAATACCAAACTAAATTCTGTATTGTGACCTTTTCTTGTTATCGAAGGCAATAATCAAAGGAAAAAGAAACATTTACAAAATTTATACATGTGGAAAGGATGGTCAGTTATGACCTTAAAAATTTAAAATTTTTTCTTAAGAAGTAACTTTATATGGTAAAGTATTTGTCTGTTATAGACAACAAAGCAAATATGAATTTAGGGGTAACACTTTATTTGCTACATTAATTGTGACCACTCAAAGCCCCTTTCCATTTTGCTTTTTGTTCAAAATTTGGAGGATATGCACTCATTGCTGACTTTGGTTCTGCTGCCGATTGTACCTGTTAAATTGGGGTCCCTTTCTGTCTCAGTTTTTAATTTTTAAGAACATTTACAATATTTATATAAAACAGAGTTTCCACTAACATTTACGAAATATAGTTACAGGTGTCAGTGATTTTTAACTAAAGGTTGATGTAGTGTATATAGTTTAATGATTGAAGGTTGTCACCATTTAATAATCTGGTTAAAGTATTTACTGGTAGTCTACACGTTTCCTTATTTGCTTAGTTTTTACCGTTAGCACTATTTCATTGCATTTTCACTGTAAAAGCTGTTTTAAAGTTCCTTTGAGTAAAGTGAAGGCTTGTGTTTGTCCATAATTCTGTATTTCATCTACAAGATCCTGAAGAATGGATGAAACTTAAGAATCCTAGATGTCAAAGATGCTTACTCAAAACCTGAAAGGGAGACCCCATTTATTTGGTGTTCTGAATATTGTGTTTCTTTCTTCTTCTCCAGCTTGTAAACCTAGATACAGAAGAAAAACAACTGAAGATCTTAGGGTCTCATACTAGTAACTGGGTGAATGATTTGGCCTTCTCTCCTGATTCGAAATTTCTTGTTTCTGTTGCGAATAGCATTAAATGGTGGGACATATCTAAAAATCAACCACTCTTGCAGACCTTTGAAGTGAGAGGCAGCTCTTTACGTTACATCTACCCATCCCCAGACTTTACAATATTTGTGACTATTGACAGTGCTGGTGTACTCTACAACCTTCAACTCATTAAATCATCAGGATGATCCATGTCTAAATGAAACTCCAGGCTTGTTTAGCTTTGTTTTTTTTTAATTTTAATGTGATCAGTGACGTGACCATAATCCAAAGATGTGTATGATATGTTACAAGATTTTTCGTGTAGTTATCACGTTTCTAGGAAAAATAGAAAAAACGATATAAATTTGTGTACAAGTTATTTGTGTCAAAGCTAGTAAGTTTTGAAGTGTGACTCCTGACCTATTTTCACGAGAGCTAAACCACTGGATTATTACTTAATTGTATGATAAGCAAAAATCATTTTCATACGTCAATGTGTACAGGTTCTAAAAAGTGTGTGCTTTAGAAATAATTTACACAATTTGTTTTCATTAATTTGTAATTTCTAGGTAAAGTTCCCGAGTCAGTAATGTTAAACGTACTTTTCTGTTGGAGTCATATAAGTGGTATTATACTCTGTATGATATAAAGTGTATAAATTCTGAGAGAAATGTCTTTACAACTAAAATATATATACACTATACTGAATCTTGAGATTGTTAGACAAAGAGAAATGAACAACAAAAAACACTGTGAAACATACATGTGAGAAGTGGAGAGATGGTTAAAGATTTGCTCTGAGGAAAATAGAAGATTTAGTTGACATTTATACAAATGGTCATCACTGACATTTGGTGAAATCATTTAGCCAAAACACTGACCACAAATTCCTCTCTCTCTTAAATAGGTTACATCCGTTATAGCAGAAGTTACAAATGTGTGAAACGTTATTTTTATATGTTCCATTACATTCTTTGTAAAATGTATAAAGTCACAAACTTTTGGTAGCCAGTGTATGTAATATGGAAGACAACTTCAGTGATGTTTGTTAATGTGTCCTTTATTACACACATTGCGTACGTGTAATGTATTTTGGATGGACTAATCGAGCAAAGGATATTTTTTTGAGAATCTTTAATTTACAGATGTTTATCACCCATTTGTTTCAATATGAAAACCCTGTCAGTTGTGATTAAAAAAACAACAAATTTCTAATTTCCTCCAACATAGTAAGCTATATAACAGAAAAGAATTGAGCTGTTATAACTCTTTCTGTTTGTTTTTTCAAAGTGCTAATGCTGTTTTTTGTTTAGCTGTTATAATTTTATTTTTAAAGTAGAATGAACTACTAATATAAAGTAGTAAATTATTGTACAGAAAACGTTATTTCAACCATGTGTTTCACTTTAAAACCTTCCCACAACAGAATGTATATTAAATTGTATTCCTTGAGTATTAATATGTGTTTACTTCCATAACAGGTGTTATAATACCCATGTTTCTTTTCACTTACTCCTCATATTCTAAATATCATCAGGACAACATTGTGCATCAAAATGCCATTGAAATTGTTTCTCCAGCATATTTCCTTCAATCCATAAAAAGCAGTTTTAGTGACTTGTGTTTCCTTTTTATGGGGAGAAACGTTTGTAAATGTGTTGATAATTTCTGTATTTTATTTCTGCACATTGATAATAACTTGCTTATAGAATGCACTTTTGCTGCTAAATTAATGTGTCATATTTTGTATAAATGTCCAAATATTTGGCAATAGTTTCATTAGATGTGTAACTACTATACTACATGTTAAGCCTAGCTTGTTGGATATGGTTTAATGTAGTGGTTCTCAAGCACTGGTCAACAGGGAGGTTAAGTCTGGTCTCTAAGAAGGTGGGAAACTTTTTTTTTTAAAACACAGCTACTGAAGTATATGGTTTTACTATGTAATATAAGAGTACTTTAAGAAATATAACTGTGAAAAGAAGTCTGAAATCTTGGGAAATACAGTTTTTAACAGAAATCTGTGTGTTTTATATATGTTTTTGCAAAATACATGGTGTCAAATTTTTTGGACATACAAATATTTTTCAATCTTATGTATAAAATTAATTTAAAATTTGACAATATTTCTGAAAACCAGCATTTTCAGACTTGAGAAAATTAATTGGTGTTTGTAAATGGAAATCCAAACAGATTTAGTTAAGTTTCTGTGTAAGTAAAAATGGCTCTGCATGATAGAGAAAAATAAGTTCTATCTTAGTGTAACAGAATAGGTGCTTGCAATTGAGCTGAAATGTCCCATTTTCAGTTTTTTGTGTTATAAATTTGCATCTGAATCCTTTAACTGTTCTCTGATATGCAGTCTTTGTATCGTGTTACTCAAAAGGTTTTATTTTGGCAAAAATAAATGGTATACCTTTTTATGTTGTAGAAAAATGTTAAAATTTAGGGTTGGTTACATCCTAATGAAACATTTTCTCAAAAGAATTTTGCCTTCTGGCAATGGTAACATTCTAGCAGCAAATATTAAAAAACAGAAAAGAATTAGGGTTAATCAGGATCCCTGTTATATATATCTTTATATTCTGTTGTATTTAGTACAGAGAAAATGATAGGTCACATCAAACATTTTTTTTAATTGCCTTCCACATGTACAAAGGCCAGACATTAAAACAAAAACAATATTTACAGTATTAACTTAATAACTATATTTATTTACTTATAACACACATAGGTTTTTCAGAAACTAACAGTGGAAGGTAAATCAATAAAAACAGTCATGATATTGTACAACATTCTAACGTGTGTGTGTGCGTGTGTGTGTATATACGTAGATATACATATTTTTACACCATTATGCTTTTACGGATTTACTATTGAAGACAATATACACAGATAACAATTTTTGTTTTTCTACCTTGCATCATTAAAGTGTTGGAGGCTAATACAGAAACAACTTAACATTATTTTTCCTTATCTCTCTCAGAACCAGAACCCATCATGAACAACATGGTGATAGTTATTGCATTACCAACCAATTTCTCTGTTTACATTTTTCCACCACCAATATTATACAATTGTTATAACCCTCAAAGCATTTTCCTTTTCTTTCCCTTAACATTGAATAAAGATGTTTTTCTTTGCTGTTCCTGAAGACAGTTTCCTTCGTCTGGGGTGCAGTAACTATTGCCCATTAAAGGTTCTTCGTCTGGAATAGCATTTGGAAAGCTAGTGCGAATGTTAGAAATAATAGATGTTGTTTTGCGTCTTCCAATCAAACCGTGATTAGAGGTTTTGCTGTCAACAGTGCATATATCATGGTTATTTGTAGTATTTGAAGATTTATTGTGTTCGGGACTATCCAGATTCGATTCTGACAGAGAAAGTTTTGGAGAAGATGAGTTGGATTCTGTAGGTGAACGATTATTTTCTTGGCTGTAGCTTTTCACTATTTTATAAAGTAATTTCTTTGGTTTGTCTGTTGACTGTGGTGATGTTTCTTGAGAACTGTTGAAACATTTAACAAAAAATTATTTCGTTTTCATTAATTCATCTTTAAGACGGTTTTTGGAATTAAGCACAAAGCTGTACATTTGGCTTTCTGGACTCTGCCCATGAAGGGTATCGAAACCCAGTTTCTAGTGATAGACCTTCTCTAACTGCTAGAAACACTTATCATTGGTAAACCCTCCAGGGGGGGGGTGTATATATATATATATGTATATATATATGCTTTAATATTTATACATGGGTAATTTTAAAACCAATTAACTGTCCTGACTTTATGTTTGCACATAGCATATTTAATTTCTGGAATTTATTTTATACACAGAAGAGTGATAGTTCAGTTCATTTTAAATACATGATTTCAGAGCCTAGTGATTTGTTGCAGAGAATAATATTGACACAATGTAGTTTAAAAACCTTCTAATGGTCTTGAATATTTTTCACAAAATATATTCTATACTAAAAAGGCTAGGGTAGCTATGGATGTGCAAATGTAAACACCTCAGTTTCTGCACATCCTATCTTAAGTCAGGATGATAGTTCTAAAATACTAGTATTAGATACTGTATACATTTACTAAAGAATTCTGGCAAATTTGTTGTTACTACCGACTATCTTTTATTTTTATTGAGTTCAAGGGAGGGATATTATAGAGAAGTCGCAATATTTAAAATGGAGGAATTTTAAAATTAATTTTCAGACTTTTATCAGTTAAGATCACTTTGTATGAGGTGGCTTTTAAAGTACATAACTTGCAGTCTCCTGCTTGCAGGTTTGAATTCTCATTACCAAATATTCTCATCCTTTCACCCATGGTACCATTATAATGTTAAAGTAATTCCCACTATTCATTTGTAAAAGAGTAGCCCAAGAGTTGAAAGTGGTTAGGTTTGTTTTGAATTTTGCACAAAGCTACACGTGGGTTTATTGAGCTACACATCCCTAATTTTGCCCTGTAAAACTAGAGGGAAGGCAGGCAGTCAGTCATCACCACCCACCCCAGCTTTTTTACCAACGAATAGTGGGATTGACCATCAAAGTATAATGCCCCATGGTGAAAAGGGTGAGCATGTTTGTTGTGACAGAGATTTAAACCTGCAACCCTCATATTACAAGTTGAGGGCCTTAATCCCCTGGCCAGGTCAGACCTGTTTGTTTTGAATTTCGTGCAAAGCTAGGGGAGGACTACCTGCACTGGCTGTCCTCAACTTAGCAGTGTCATCACCAGCTGTTGCCACTTCTAGAGTTATTCTTTGCCAACAAATATTTGGATTGACCATCACATTATAATGCCCCTAAAGCTGAAAGGGAGAGTAAGGTTGGTGTGACAAGGATTTGAATTTGCGACCCTCGGATTACGAGTCGAGTGCCTTAACCACTTGGTCAGTGATGAATAGCTGTTTCTCTATAGTCTAGCACTACTACATTAGATTGAATTTTGTGCAAAGATACTAAAGCAATCAGTTAAGATATTGTCAATAAAATCCACGTTTAATGAAGTCATGTTTATTTTGTTTCATTATTGATCTTTCACTGCTAAACAAACCAGCACTCTTCAGAAAACATCACTGCTGTTCCCAACAATTACAATTTTCTTCCGAGCACATTACCTTGTGCACGACTTACTGATTTTTAATTAAGGTCTAGTGAACAAAGGAGATTTACAAAACCCAGTGCTGATTTTATTTTACCCTAATTCTTATTTATAAAACTTTCACCTAGCCCATGGTGGCCAGATTGGTTCAATAACTTGAGTAACCCAAAAAATGGGACAATCTTTACATAGATTTTCTTACTACAACCTTGAAGAGGAAACATCAAGTCTGTTTCACAGCTCCAGTCCAGATTTGTTTCAACTAATGAATCCACAATTTTTATCATCCAACTTTTGAAACAATCTTCTGTTAGTGATGAACCAAAGATAGCCACTAATTACAATATATCTCATGCAGTTATATATCTCTTACCATGTTTTCCTCATTATGATTCTAATAAGATGATGCAGATATGATGTAATAAGTATGAAATGTAGTAATTACAATGATACTCAAGATGTCTACTCATAAATACTGTGTAATTTGCTGGGATTACATGTGTTACACATACAGCATTCTAACTATATATGTGCTCATCACAATATTCAGGGAGAAGACTAAAAAAATTAAAGATATGAGTGAAAATATCATTACAGAAGTTATGTTACTTTACTTTTTAAGACATTTCAAAAAACTAAACAAAACACATTTATATCTCCAATAGTGAAGTTAAGTGTTTTTTTTCTTTTAACAAACAAACACATCTATCCCTATAAGATAGGTGTAATTATATACCAAACATAAAGTCAGTTCCATCTTTTCATGAAACATACATACCTATCCCCAATGGTAAAGCTAGGTCTTTTTTTCTCCGATAATTTTGGGGCAGATATCGAAGAATGCAGAACGGGGCTTTTACTCCATCGACATTCTTCTAGATTTTCATTTTTAGCTACAGGGAGGCAGAACTGATATGAAGTTCCATTTTTTACAAATGCATTGGTGGAAACAGATGTCATGAATTTTGATGTACTTGTCATTGCTGGAGTAGATGGCTGCTCTGAGGTAAAACATGTTTGAGAGTACAAAGGAAGGCCCACACTTGTAACAGTACCTGATGGGAAAATACTGAATGTTCACTACAATTAAAGAGTAAATAGTACTAGAGAATGAACTGATGGATATAACTTTTAGCATTGTATAACAAAAAAAAAAGAGATTATCATATACACCTATTCATAAGTGGCCACTTGTTACAAAGGATATAAAGCTGGAAAAATCAGGTTAAAGAGCAAGTAATACTTAGTATTTGTGATTTCATTACCTGTATAATAGATTCTTTAATTTAAAGATACATTGCTTAAGATATTCTCTAAAATTTAGGAAAATTCCGTAAGTTATCATTGATCCTGATAAGATTATAGAGATGTACATCTTAATGGAAAAGATGTACACACAACAAATAATGTCTTTATGTTAAAAAGAAGGATTATGTGAATAATTATAAACTTTTTGTACAAAAGTAAATGTGTGCAAGTATCTATACATTCTGTTCTAAAAAGGTTCAGAATTGTTAAGAAAGAGAAAGAATAAAAATTAAGAGTGTGATAAGTGTAACAATATCTTAGAGAAACCTTTAAAAAATATTCAGATTTCTGTATTGTTCTTAAGTCTACTTAATTTCCTACAAAATTCCATTGTCCTTCTCAGCATTAGTTTTTGATCTTATCATTTTTCCACAAAACCACAGAATAGTTCTCACATAACTTTATTCGTTCCACGTGGAAATAAACAGTTTATTATTTAAAGATTGCCTGTAGTTATTTTGAAAGTTTAATTTCATTCATAATAGTAGCTGGTCATTTGCTTTGAGACCATAAAAGGAAAGGTCTGTGAGACTAAGTAAAATTTAAAAACCAAAAGAAAAATACCACATGAAACAAAAAATTTGTAGTTTCTTAATAAATATAAACCTATTCACTGGGACTAGTAGACAATTTGTACACAAATCAATAAGAGCATTGTATACTGGCAAAACTATATTGTATGTGTATAATGTTTTTGTTCATGTAGCATATATAGCTTAACACAACAATGGTCAAGGAAGTAGCTAAATTCCTTTCACCCTGAAAATTACTGAACTGGGTCGTTCATCAAGGGTATCACATACACCATCTCCTCAAAAAGCTTATTTTAAAGTGTAACATACAATATAAAAGTGGCAATGATCTTTTTCATTGGAAGTCCAAGCAATACTTTAAGGATACAGCCTTCCTCATTTTCTGATGACCAACAGTACTTTTATAACAAATAAAAAAGCATTATTATTTTATTTATGTAATGTGGTGTTTACTCAGTGTGTACCATTTTCCTGTTACTCATATCTCTTTGACAAACTTATTGTTTTTTTCAGTGCTATATAGTGTCAAGTATTTTTCTCAGCACAGCCTTGCCAACCTAACCTCTTGTTACCTAACAGATTATACTCAATTACTCTAAAGAGAAATCACTGCAATTAAAAATATCACAAGACTACTCAAAATTATATTAATAACAAATATCAATTTAAAAATATTTTTATGTAAAAAGCATTTGACAGTTAAATGATGCTTGCTCACAAAGAACAGGTGAATAAATAACAAAAAACTAGAGAAGGAACATTTACTAGTTAGGTTTTGATGAACCGTTTCTTTAAAGGCTTTATTCTTTTTCAAATATATTTTTGAGATTAATTCAACTCAATAGATACATCTAGTCAGTTTTAAACAAACTCATAAATATCTGATATGACAAGCAAATAAGTTTGTTTTTTTTTGGAATTGCAACTCTTTAAATGCATCAAAATATATCAAGTGAAGAATATGAAAGTTCATTATTTATAAAAAAAATATCAGAAAAATCAATTCCAGAACAGATCACAAAGAGTTTTAACAATAACAAATACTTTCCAGAAATTTGGCAATTTTTTTAAACAGATCTTAATTCAAAAAGAAAACATTTAAAAGAAATATTTTAAGAAAACGTTCTGTTTGTTTATTGGGTTTTGCACAAAGCTGCTTGAAGGCTGTTTATGTTAGTCATCCTTAATTTAGAACTGATATATGTTCCACTTCAATAAATTTCTATCTTACATAAAAAATATATGTATATATTCACCTTCAGAAACTGAGCCATCAGGTGTCAAGAATGCTGAGAGCTGTCCAGCAGACATCAGGGAAGTACTGCTGTCTCGTTTTGTTAACTTGCAAGATGGAAAATTTACCACCAAATGTTCACTTATTGGAGTTACCAAAACTGGTGGAACTGGAGAGAGGAATAATGCTGCCGAATTATGAACCAGCTGGTGGACTGTATGAAAAAAAATTAATAACATATAAAGTGGTCATCAACATGAACAGACGTTACAGATTTCAGTAACATCAGATCTCAATTACAATCACCAAGATATTAACCAGACAGTGCTTAATAAAAGGTTTGGTCATATAACAGAAACATTACTAATTCGACTGGCTAAGAACATTTTGTGTATCTATTTTAAGTACGACTGTACAAAAGCACCCAAAACTTATGATTCTAGGAAAACAGACTTTATACAAGCTATCTTTCAACAAATTTTACACAAAGAATTTTGAACAGTATGGTATTAAAAGAAAAACTAATAACAACACAAATAATCTGTAAATACAGCTAAAAATCAAACTGAAATACATTTTCTTCTACTATCAAATTCTTTAAGAAATAGCCTTAGAACAAATATAGCATGTCAGTATTATCAGTAACTAAAGCTGTATTTATGATACATTTACTCAAACAGCAACTGTTTTGATTTTGTAGTGTATAAACATTACTTTTGTTAAATATATATTACTCACTATCATAATTTAAATGGCCAATCCTTCTCTAATAAATATGCGTTAGTAATTCTAAATTAATGAAAACTTTCTAGGTCATTAGCACTATCAAAACATTTTATGAAAAAAACAATGTTAAGTCTTAACTGGAAAATATCGTTGTACTTGGTATAAAAACTACAGCCTTTTTAGTAGAAGGAAACAGCTGGATCAGAGATAATTTAATCTTAAAATAGAAATAAGTGTGAGTTAAATGCATCTTAAATATATCTGTGTTTTTAAATAGAACCAATTAAAAAACAAAAAAAACTTGTAAGACTGTGATAAATTTATCTCACCTGCTCCAACACCACCTCCAAATGATGAGCTATCTTCGTCTAGAAGTGTAGATTCGCTGCCAGTACGAGTATGTTTACCTGTCAGGAAGAATAAAAAAAATCTATCTAAACAGAATAAGTATGTATTACTGTTCTGAACTTCAGAGGAAAACATCTCACTGGAGTCCATGCTCAGAGTAACTGAAACAACGTTTGTGTCACATTACTTTCTCGTGTTATGAAGGTACTTCAAGACATTTTATGAGGTTTCACAATATACAGGGAGCTGAGTGCACAAAGAGTAAGATGGTAATTCAGCATACTACAAATACAATGTGTAAATGAAAATAAAAATTAAAATCAAAAGTCCCACTTAATGCTATGTAACAAACTTGTAATCTCAAGTTGAAAAACCTACTTCCAGAGTAAAGTTTAATTACCTTTACACCATCATTTATAACTGAGATATATAAAATCTTAGCCTAGGTTTGACTCATATTGCAACTTAAATTGTTTCAAAGTCTCAGTGTTTCAAGGCTACTACTACTATTATGTGTAGAAGAAGAGTGGGGGTAAGTAATGAAACCCCCATTACCATTTTCAGAATTATCAAATATTTCTTTGTGTGTTATTTTAGACTTAATATTTCAACTGTTTGTTACTAATCTTGTGTTTCAGTGTTTTCATGACCAAAATCCTCTAATTAATAAAAGGCAACAATATTAGGAATGTAAGATCAATGAACACACCCTGTAGAGATCTGATCCTCTCCCAGCATCACCTTCCAAATAAATTTAGAAACATCAACCTAATGAAATGTACTGTTGTGTCTTCTAAGTACAACTTATTCTCTTTTGTGTCCTATATCTGTAGTCTGTTTTGTTCCAAACATTTGGTTTAACTGACAGAATTTAACAGTCTTGTAATCAGACCCAACTACATGGAACAGCCTTGAGGATAAACAGTCATAAACACAAGAATTATGGGAAAAACACTTTCAAGCTCTAGACAGGGTGGTTATGAACATTTAATTTTTTTTTTATTATTTTTTTTGTATCACAGTCAAACAGAAAATTATTTTTGGAAGTCAGGAAATGTCTTCTTAAATGCACACTTCACAGCACAAATTATCTGAGTTCCCATCACATTTTGTTGGCAAAACTAACTTAATATGATTCAAAGATTTTTTCTTTTTAAGTTGCTGGAATTCAACTTCACTGCCAGGTTGTATAAAATTAGGAATCTATTCTTGGTTAAAGAATGAATCACTCACAAGGCATGCACATGCCTGGAAGCTTTCTCTACCCAAACAGTTAAAACTGCCCACTACAAAGCATAAAACTATTCAAGATACATTCACCAGTATAGTGATCAATGAACTAAACATTACAAACAAAAAAAAGAAAAGTTGTAACCTGGCTGTTCTTGTAACCATTCCAATTCAAACCCCAAGCAATATTAATCTTTTTGTGAGTTTATTTATAGTTTTTTTTATAACAGAATTAAAAGGATTTAAAGTGGTGATATTACTAGTCTGACATGACATTAATACTATTTTGAAATAATTAAATTTATGACAAACAACAAAAGCCAACACACACGAAACACCAAAATTAACCCCTCAAAATGACTATCTTCTTTTTAATTTGTTAAATTAGCTACACTGTTATGGGTGTAACTGAATTTTTCCCAGGAACTTTCACTCCATATCTATCACTATATTCAGGAGTAACACTAGACTTTCCTTACAACTTCCACTACGTTTCTAGAATTTTAGTTTTGACTACAAATATCAATGTTCTAAGGAAATGTCACTTTTTTTTTTTTTTTCTGGCCAACCCATTTTCTTATAAACTTTCAGCCTGTTTTCAGCACTACTGTAGTGAGTAACACCACTATGTTTGCCACCAGCTTTCATTTCTTTTCTAGTGCTGTAGTCATGATTACAACCACTACATTTCTGAGAAACTTTCACTCTGTTTTTAGTTCTACTGTAATTTGGAAACTAACTTTCTTAAGGGAAATTTCAATCTATGTGTATCACTATAATCTACCATTGGTTTTCAGGAATTTTTATCCTATCTCTAACACTACAGTCACAAATAAAATAACCAATTTCTTTCATAAATGTCATTCTCTTTCTAGCCCTACAGTCTTGGATAAGATAACCACTTTTATTAGGAACCTAGAACTAGAGTCATGGGTAAGATAACCACCATTATCAGGAATCTAGCACTACGGTCATGAGTGAGATAACCACCATTATCAGGAATCTAGCACTGTGGTCATGGGTAAGATAACCACTATTATCAGAAATCAAGAACTACAGTCATGGGTAAAATAACCACTATTATCAGGAATCTGTGACTAAACAAAGAACTAATTATCTAGAACTACAGCAGCAAATAAAGATATTATGTTATAAAGCTTCTTTTCTTCTAATCTTTTTCTTACATGTCCTACATACTACCACTGACCAAGGACCACATTACAATAGAAGTTTTAATATGCTTATTGTGTCCATAAATTAATTATAGTGTTCCATACAGTTAATATATGTAATAGATTTCATGTGTTTATGCTTACAATTATTTAAGGTTGGTAAACTGGTGACCAATTTATGAAGTTCTTCCATGTTGGGAACAACTGCACATATAAGCATTAGTTTTAATTTCAAGTTTCTTGATACATTTTGAGGCCCAAAACCAATCATGTTTCTAGCTTGGAATACAGTAATGTTTGAATGCAAAAATTTAGACTAAATACTGAAAAATGATTTGACTCTAATTCTCTTAGGACATCACAAGCCATGTCTCAAGTTTCTTGTTTATGTCTTAGTCTGTTAAATGTGTGCTCTTAAATAACATTCTACTGATATCATGTTCATTTTCATTGCCAGATCAAAACTTCCAAACCATGTCTCATCAGTGCCATGTTTACTTTTTACACAGTATAATGTAAGCTCTCAAACTATACATCACAAGCAAGGCTTGAAACTAGCAACAGGAGCTGGCAAAAACAAACAGAGGATTCAACCATTTAGCCAAAGATTATAGATACTTACATATTTTTCCCAGTTGATAATCCAGCTATGATTATAAATATTCAGACCAGTTGTAAAGAAATCAAACTTACTACTAAAGACAATAATTTTAAAAAATAGTCAGAAAAATAGCAATTAAAAAACATGTTCAAATCATGTTTCAGTTTTTTCTATTTTTCATTTCATATTAGAAATTTAATCATTTATAGAGAATATAACAAATATGAAAATGAAAACATGAAGCCTCATGGATATTCACATCAGCTGACAACTTATATCTGCTGCAAGCATACAACATACAAATCTTTTTATTCTATTCAGATCACGACTTGAAATGACAATCTAACTTCTTTCAACCTGTTCCATTTATGCACTGAAAATCTAAATTATTTAAAAATATTACATTTTATTTATGTAGTGATGATCTAAGTTCTTTCAAACTTTCATTTCTGTACTGACAATCTAAATTATTTTAAACTGCTTGATCTCTGTACTGACAATCTAACTTCTTTCAAACTGTTCCATTTATGTACTGACAACCTAAATTATTTCAAACTGTTCCATTTATTTCACTGAGAATCTAAATTCTTTTAAAATATTACATTTTATTTATGTAATGACAATCTAAATTATTTTAAACTGTTTCATTTCTCTACTGACAATCTAAATTATTTTAAACTGCTTCATTTCTGTACTGACAATCTAAATTCTTTCAAACTGTTTCACCAATTTCTTGAATGTTTGCTTCCTGATTTTACTGTATACATATATATATATATATATATATATTCTTAAACAATGTAGATCTTATGACTTATTCATGTTTCAAATATTCCCTACTATTTTTCATCATATATAACTCAAACTGTGCTGGACTTACAACATGATGATTTAAGTGCATTTAAAAATTCAATAATGTTAACTGGCAGTAAAATATACCAGTAACACTACGTTTAGTTAAACAACAAATGTAAACATGGAACACCTTGTCGACAACTCTAAGATGGACACCAAAGAAAATAAACATTTTCATGGGAAGTGGAATCAATATACCTTAATAAATGTTAAAACAGAAATAGATTTTTTTTAACTATTGATGCTTCAAGCAACAGCTCTTTTCAGGCCCAGTTAAACTTGAATAAGAGTAGCCAGAAATGTTGCTAGGTAAATTTGGTCATATTTTCATATTGTATTTTTATAGTAATTTTAAAAGAAAGTTGCTATATCCACATGTACAGTAAAAGTAAGTGAACTATCACAAGTGTCATATCCACCACAAAACTTGTCAAATTGCATTTTTATAAATCTCATTACTCGTTTGGGTCACTGAGTGTACTGAGCCAAAGTCAAAGCAACATAAAAGTTGACATGAGGAACAAGGTATGTATGTTAACACTGAATGTCAGAGTTAAAGTTTAAAATGTGGTCTTTGTTTCTTTTATTTTAAAAAGTGAAACTCAAAACATGCTGTACTTTGTATGGTTGTTTCTTCAATTTTAGACCTATGGTCTAAAGTTTTGTTTTTACTGCCACAAAGGTATGTTTTTACTTCAGCAAAACATAACATGTAATCACCCAGTGATAAATATTATATTATAAATATTTTATGAAGATTAGGTTTTAAAACTACACTTACATTTTATGAAAAATCAAAAGAAGGTACATGCAAGAGATACCAGAAACAACAGAAATAGAAACATACAATCTGGGTGAGAAAACCACAAACAGGTATCAAGATACCAGATTAAGTTTTTCATTTTCATCTTGTGCTTCCTATTTGAAACTAGTTTGTTGTGTGTGTGTGTGTGTGTGTGTGTGTGTGTGTGTGTGCACCATGGGATAAAAGTAAACAACTTTTAACATTCAGCAAAGAACTGAAGCTTTCTTTTCTAGTGATAACTTTTATTTTACTGACCTGTATAATATGGGTAACTTTTATTTTACTAACCTGTATAATATGGGTAACTTTTATTTTACTAACGTGTATAATATGGGTAACTTTTATTTTACTGACCTGTATAATATGGGTAACTTTTATTTTACTGACCTGTATAATATGGGTAACTTTTATTTTACTGACCTGTATAATATGGGTAACTAATAAGTCCATTCATACATTCCTTTTGCAGCTTTGACTCTAAGTACTTTAGGCCTGGATTGTGAACAACAGGAAAACCACACAGTTGCTCGATCTGTTGCCACCGATACAACCTCTCCTGGAAATCTTTTGTAACTTCTGATAATGCAGCTCTGGAAACAAGGAGTAACAGAATCTAACAATTAACCCCAGAATACCCCATACAATTCAAATGGCCCCCCCATCAGTGTCTTAAATACATCCACCACATGTTTCTGGATCAACAACTCTGCTGGTTACAGAGTAGCAACTATAAAAGTTATAAAGTCACTTATAAGAAACTTTTAACTGAAACACCATCAGTATCCCATTAGTCACTGCTGAAGTTTCATTTGTATGTTTTTTGTTTTTGTTATCTAGGATATAAATCATTTCATTCATTCTTTTTGACCAGTTCTTTACACAAGATATTGTAATAAGCAAAAAATTATTTGATACATAGACCCCATAAGTAGTAAATGGTATAAAGCATGTTGATAATAGTGAAGGTAATAAAAAGAAAGGTAAAACAATTACCTCTTCTGCACTAACAACTACATCCTTGGTATAAGGCCAAGTAAGCTTAGATTATATATAAAGTTCATTGAAAAACAGATTATGCTATAATAACAAAAATGATTTTAAAATTGCAATTTCTTTCCCATTTGATATAACTTATTTCTAAACACTTGAAAACATCTACAGGTAGATGCGAGACTACAGTCTGTTTAGCTTTCTATACAGTGTCTCAAATAAATAGCATTTTGCACACACAATATCACTCACAAATAATCATTTGCATGAAACAAATTAGAATCTTAAATCCAATGAATTTGTACCAAAAACATGATTTTCAATCATTCAAAACACTATTTGAATTTTGAAATGCATTAATATTTATTTATCTAAAGCAAATTGTATTACTGAACACTTGAAAATGAAGTCACAGTTACTCCTATACTTGACATTATTCAGAGGTTTTTACTAACCAACATGCAGATCAGTCAGTCTATCAACATACACGTTAGTCAATCTGCCAACATACACGTTAGTCAATCTGCCAACATACACGTTAGTCAATCTGCCAACATACACGTTAGTCAATCTACCAACATACAGGTTATTCAATTATTCCTTTCTATTCCAAAATAAAAACTAACAGGAATTTTTAATCTATTTACAGCACAGTCAGAAAGCCAGTTAAACTGTAGTAGTTTTAGGATGTTGCACTGAAGTGTCTCATATTTACTGTGTTCTGAAATGTGTATTTGAAATGATTTTGTACAGAACTAACACAGCATGAAAATAGATTACTGCTAAGGAAGATAATTCTTGTGTTCAAATTTGTGAAACAGGTTTCAGGTAAGTCCCAAATTTCTTTCACATATTTTTTTTAAGAACAGTAACTAAAATGTAAAGAAGATCAGCTTAAGGTGAGCATCTGATGCAACTGTAGCCTAAACAGGTTTCTTTTTACTTTCCACAATGATTGATTGGCTGCAATGTACTTAGCGTCTAGAGAACATTGTAAAGTGCTGAAATGAAGAGGAAAAAGATGTGAAAGGATCAGATAATTAGGGCTGTTTTATAAATAATTACAATTGTCTGTTACGTTCTGCAGTCATTTTAAAATTTATTATTGATTTTATTTTGTATTTTTCAATTTTTCATTTGATTATTTCATTACAAATAGTGTTATGACAAAGAAACTAAAATATAAGATAGACTGTTTTCCTAAAAAGAAGTTCTGACATTTATTTAGGAAGCCACACGGGTTATGAATATTAAATTTAAACCATGAGGATGAAGCATTTTCACTCTTAGCATGAAAATCACCTTTCACTTCATAAAAAATATAGGGACAAATACTTTATTAAAAAGTCTGATATTTTGTACACAGACTTACAATGTTTACAAAGACATTTGTCAAATTTCTTGAAGATGCACTTAATACACTGAGAACTATACTATATATATAGTTTTATGTTTATAAAGTTGACCAAGCGTTAATTATATACGTCTTTAATGATAATGTTTTTTCTTATTTTCTTTAATAACATAATCCCCATTTCAAACATATTATCATATACACATATACTATGGTCTGCACAGCTGTGACAATTGTGTGTTTGTATGACTAGTAAGTACAAATAGCATGTCAAAAAAATCAAGACTTTTCAACTGATACAGAACTGGAAAAAGGTTTGTGTCATATACAGTTTTATTTTGTGTCCATGTCCTAAACAGACTATATTTAAAGTAAAATTACGACAAGCATTTCTCAGGGTGAAGACTGTTTTAGCTATTACACATTCTTTTTACTGTAAACTCAATAAATAACAATGTTATCTTCTTGTGATGTAATAACAATGAACAACTGTTTAACTACAGTATAATAAAGCTTTAAATCAGCACCAAAGAAATTATCAAATTTGAATATTTAATCTGTAATGAAAAACAATTAAGGATTACTTATAACAGCTATAATATATATTAAAAAATAATTTTATTTCTACGAGAAAAATAATATTGAACTTTAAAACAGTTAGGAGCAACCTCCCAGTGGCACAGCAGTATGTTTCTGGACTCACACCTCTAAAAACCGGGTTTTTGATACAGATAACCTACTGTGTAACTTTGTGTTTAGTTCTAAACAAACATATAAACAGTTGGGAGCAAGAAGGAAACTGAAAGAAAAATAGAAACAGTCTGGAGTGCATTTAACATGTCTGTTAACAATGTGTGGTCAACCCTACTATATAGTGCTCAAACATGGCCAATATCTAAAGCAATTGCTAAGAAAGACAGGCATTTGAAATGTGGATCTATAGGAGAGTTCTGAAGATATCTTGGGCAGAACATAAGAAAAACGAATAAGTATTAGAAATTATAAGAACTGAAAAAACGTTTCTATTTTTCTTGATAATTAATAATAGAGTACTTTGGACATACAATTAAAGAAAATGTAAGACAAAGACTTTTGCTGGAAGGAAAAATGAATAGGGAAAGGTAAAAAGGCTGACCAAGGAATATGTGGATGGCACAAAGAAGAGAACAATGGCGCTTCACGATGGTCAACCTGCCTCGAGAAGATGACACATGAAGGACAAAATAAAAGTTTTGTGTTTATATTAGTTTTAAACTATTCAAGTTAATTACAAAAACTGAAAGACATACAAAAACAACTTTATGGAAAAGCAAAGTTCTCACTTAGCTTGAAGAATTCGGTGGTCGATAGCATCAATAGTACTACCATGAGCTATCCTAAAAGCACCAAGTAAGCTAGTCCTCCTCTTTCTTAACTTTTCACACTGAAAAATACAAATAATCAAAAAATATAATAAAAATTTGAAACAATTTTAATCATATTACACTGATAAGTTGGTATATATATATATATATATATATATATATATATATATATACATGTAATAAAAGAGATAAAATTAAATGTACAAAACTCAACTGTTAGCAGCATAGAGATTATTATTAAAAGAAACCTTTACACAAAGAATACAGCTTTGTAATGGATAACTCCACACACTAAATGGGTAATTATTATCAGTTATCTTAAATACAAAAAAACTCCTTTTTTTTTCTCCCTGTAGTTGCATTCAACAGAAGATTGGTCTCATATTATTTTACTAAATCAATTAAATTAAACAGTACTAACTACCTAAGTCTAATAACATACGATACATCATTAAAACTCAATTTTCCGATATAAAATTCATTGGCTCTGTTAATTATTGGTAAAAATGAAATTGTTCCTTGTTCTCAGTTTGTTTCCAAAGGAGAATAAAAAGCCTCTCAGCCCATTTTTAAGAAAAAAATAGTTTGCAACATGAAAATTTGGGTATGTATATGGCCATTGTCAAAAAAAAACAAAGGTTTTCTCCTAATTCCTTTGGCAAACAACCAACTTAAATAAAATCAGAATATTACTGAATCAAAATCAGGTTTATTATGTTTCACAAAGAATAGTTACCAATTTAATCATCTGGCACTTGCTATAAGTGTCATTTAACAACACTGTCCAGAACTTCATATAGTTCACATTTCACTAACTCACTGAAAAATAAGTTAAAATGATATGAATAAAAGTCCTGAAAAATTGGAAATTTTTGTGTTTTAGTGTTTAGAAGATTGAGTTTTGTGTTTCATTGTTTAGAAGATTGAGTTTCGCACAACATTAAAAATACATGTTTGGGTGAAAAATTAAAAACGTTTCACAGGCCATTTTCACAAAAACAGGACCATTATTGAAACTTATGTTTTGATAGATTATAGAAACTCACTGTAATTCCTATCACAAAAATACACATCCATATTACATAAAGAAAAATTGCCAGCCCTGGTGAAACTTGGAAGTAAATAAACAAAGCAGAGAGGGTGATATTATAATCTATGGACACTTGAAGAGAAAATAAAATTGTCTCAAGCACATGTATATAATATAAAGCAACAAATAAGAAGAAGAAACCTTCATCAGAACAAAATGTATGGGAAAATGAAGAAGAGTGCAACATTACAGAAGGCTGGGTAACAAGCAAAGTTTATTAATGAAATATGATTGAGAAGCTTATAGTTTGTCTAACCAGAAGGTTAGAACTGAATTGCTAGTTACTGAATTAAAAATGTACCCCTTCCTTGGCATTGGCTAGATGCTGCTCAGCTCTAACTTTTTTTGCATTATAATGTCGTAGTTCAAGTTCGTGGGTTAGCTGTAGCCAAAGCTGTAGAGCTGGTGGAGGAGACCAGTGGCTTGCTTCTAGTATTTTCTCCGCATGACGTAATTGATCTCGAACCTTTTCTAGTTCTTCCTTCAGTTGCTGAACACTTTCTGGGGCAGTAGTTTCACATTCCACAGTCCTCTCACTCTGGGAAAGAAACCAAAGATTACAGGGATGTTATAGCCATATAATGATAACCAGAAATTTGGATATCTTTGTAGCTTACATGGTTTCCAAAAACACAAAAATAATAAGGGAGCTGTATACTGTTTATCAGCATTTTAATAATGTCCTTTGAAATAATTGTTTAAAAAGTACATTTAAAAAGCCACAGATGTAGTTCCTTCTATGAACTTGATAAAAAAAAATACAGCTGACCTTCACTTCAGATCAATCTTGTATGTGACATTTGCCTGTGTAATAACCAACAAGTACAACTACCATAATAAACAATAAGATTACATTACAAGTACAACTAGTATAATAAAAAATAGAGTATATCACAAGTATAACCAGATACATAATAAATATTAAAAACATATCACAAGATAAATAAACAAAGCTAATTAAACACACCTATCAGTCATAAAGTGTTCTTTCATTCTAATAGTCATTATACTGCATCAAATAATTCTTTTATTTTGCAAGTCATCATTCTTAAGAAGATTATTTTTCACATTGCACTTTACCCCATACAAGAAATTACATATCTCTTTCAACCCAAAATTAACCATATCTAAAAGGTGTTTGTTTTCCAATTCATACAGGGTAGGGTCTTTCATTCCATAACTAAAAATTAAATTTTCATTCTGCAACATAAAAGACCAGAGATTTGTTTCTCTCATTTCATGACTCCAAAAAATAAAAAACAGTATATCATTCCATAACTCAAAAACAGAAACATATTTCTCTCTTTATATAAACTCAACATAATTGAAAAGTATTTTTTTGATTTAAGAATTATCATGCATAAAGGGTGTGACCTTTGACATGTGATTATTATACCCCAAAACTGTCTTCTTTTTTTTTTATGATATAGTTTTGGATGGCTTTAGCATTTAGAGGGATCCACAATGATGTATATATTCAATTAGTACTCAAAGCCCACAGACCTTCAAGACTGTGAAACAGATATTAAGCATTTATACCCATCGAGTTGTTGATATCAGTTGCCAAATTCTGGAGTTTCTGTTAGTTCTGTCCCCAAACCCAATGAACTTCATTTTGTATACCATTTCTGAAGATATTTACAGAGTATCCCATGTTTCATAGAGTTTATCTTCTCTCTGACGTTTTTAATCATATGAAACAAAATAAATCAAAATTCATAAAGTAAAACATGTACTACATAAGTTTTATTTACAATTATTTCAATGGAAAAACTGGTCTAGTCCTTGTAGCAGTTTGTAACAAAGGAGAAACTGTTGTCATTGTAAATTACAATATCTGTTTTATACTAACCAATCATATTCAACGTTTTGAGAAAATTAATCAAACCAATTTTACATGTTAAAAACAAGTGAAACATCAGTGTATCTCATGATGGCTGGTATTAATACTTTTACCAAAATAGAGCAGAAAACAAAGAACGATGTTTTGACCTTCCTAGGTCATTTTCAGGTTAACAAAAAAAAAGGTTAACCTTTCTTGTTTTTTTGTTAACCTGAAGATGTTCTAAAAAAGTCAAAACGTTGTTCTCTGCTTTATTTTGGAAAAAGTGTTAATACCCATACCAGCCATCCTGAGAAACACTTTTACTTCAAATTTGCTTCTCATCATTACGAAGTGAAGCATTAGAAATTAAAAGGCCTAGCCGTTGTGACAGACATAACGTAAACTGTAGATTAAAAGGCCTAGCCGTTGTGACAGACATAACGTAAACTGTAGATTAAAAAGCCTAGCCGACAGACATAACGTAAACTATAGACTTTTTTATCTTGGCTCTTCTTAAGTTATCATTTTGGATTCTAAATCAGAGTTGTTCTCCATCAAGTCACTATCAAAATGGTGTTTCATTTAATACCAGAACTCCTCAGTTGGGTTGGAGAATAAGAGATAAGACTTTAAAAGTTACATGTTAATTGCAAAAATTGACAAAACATTTGATGTTAATAGATAAATTGACTTTTTCATAATGATATTTTCATACCAGATAAATGTCCTTTCCAACCTGCAGTCTTTTCTCTAAGTTCTGTTTTTCAATTGTTACATTCTTCTGTTCTTGTTTTGTCTTGTATAATCTGAAAAACAACAGAAAAAATCACAACAAAAATTTATATTAATGTAACAATTTTATCACAACTTTATTTCATTGCAATACACAATTTAAAAATCCTTATAAATAAGACAGGTTGATGTTTAAAACTTTAAAAGTTAAAGCTGGAATAAGATATTCTTTACAGTCTACTGTTTATTTGTATCCCAAACTGTCTTAATGCAAAATGTCCCATTTTGATAAACAATTATTATTAATTCCTACTAAATGAAAAAACCTATAACCCGAGCAATTTCAAGAGGAGGATCTTTTTACCTAAGGAGCAATCTTTTTGAACTTCTAATTATACACTTCATAATTACTACACCAGTGATAAAAACATTGTACCTGTTCTAAATATTAATCTTACTTCCATAAAAGCTGTGAATAATAACAAAATAAACTTTATCATTAAGTGAACATACAACAAAACTAATTATTCTAAAACGTACAAATTTCTTTGTATATTCTTGGTTCAAGTATAAGATTTAGAAACTTACTCTTCCTGCAACTGAACCAAAGTCTCCTCTGCTTGCTGGAGATTTTGTAAATCACTCATCATTTTATGCAAATGTTTCTGGGAAAACTTATGTTGAACATAAGCAAACCAGCAACCTCCAGTAGCAATAACA
Organism: Tachypleus tridentatus; assembly: GCF_004210375.1. Classification (NCBI taxonomy): domain Eukaryota; kingdom Metazoa; phylum Arthropoda; class Merostomata; order Xiphosura; family Limulidae; genus Tachypleus; species Tachypleus tridentatus. The sequence continues at coordinate 87,417,034 of NC_134826.1, read as the reverse complement.
AGTGACAGCACCAGCAAGATATCCTTCAGATAATTATAGTCTGTGAAAATTATAAAAACAAAACACTAACTCCACAAGCAGAATCACCTGTAGATAGTTATATTCTGTGAAAATTATAAACACAAAACACTATAACTCCACTAGCAAAATTACCTCTAGTTAGTTATAGCTTAAAAATTACAAAAACAAAACATTATAACTCCACTAGCAGAATAACCTCTAGTTAGATATATTGTGAAAACTATAAAAACAAAACACTACAACTCCACTAGCAGAATTACCTCCAGTTAGTTAGACTGAAAATTATAAAAAAACAAAACACTATAACTCCACTAGCAAAATTACCTCTAGTTAGTTATACTCTGAAAATTATAAAAACAAAACACTATAACTCCACTAGCTGAATTACCTCTAGTTAGTTATAGCCTAAAAATTACAAAAACAAAACATTACAACTCCACTAGCAGAATCACCTCTAGTGAATTATAGCCTGAAAATTATAAAAGCAAAACACTACAACTCCACTAGTAAAACTACGTGTAGTTAATTATAGTCTGAAAATTATAAAAACAAAACACTATAACTCCACTAGCAAAATTACCTCTAGTTAGTTATAGCTTAAAAATTACAAAAACAAAACATTATAACTCCACTAGCAGAATAACCTCTAGTTAGTTATATAGTCTAAAAATTATAAAAACGAAACACTATAACTCCACTAGCAAAATTCTGTGTAAGTAGTCATATTCTGTGAAAATTATAAAAAACAGACACTATAACTCTACTAGAAGAATTATCTCTAGTTAGATATATTGTGAAAACTATAAAAAAAACACTACAACTCCAGTAGCAGAATTACCTCCAGTTAGTTAGACTGAAAATTATAAAAAAAAAAACACTATAACTCCACTAGCAAAATTACCTCTAGTTAGTTATAGCCTAAAAATTACAAAAACAAAACATTACAACTCCACTAGCAGAATCACCTCTAGTGAATTATAGCCTGAAAATTATAAAAGCAAAACACTACAACTCCACTAGCAAAACTACGTGTAGTTAATTATAGTCTGAAAATTATAAAAACAAAACACTATAACTCCACTAGCAAAATTACCTGTCAATAGTTATATTCTGTTGAAATTACAAAAACAAAACTCTATAACTCCACTATCAAAATTACCTCTTGTTAGTTATAATCTGAAAATTATAAAAGCAAAACACAATAACTCCACTAGAAGAATTACCTCTATATAGTTATTCTGAAAATTATAAAAACCAAACACTATAACACCACTAGCAAAATTACCTGTCAATAGTTATATTCTGTTGAAATTACAAAAACAAAACTCTATAACTCCACTAGCAAAATTACCTCTAGTTAGTTATATTCTGTGAAAATTATAAAAACAAAACACTATAACTCCACTAGCATTATTAACTGTCAATAGTTATATTCTGTGAAAATTATAAAAACAAAACTCTATAACTCCACTATCAAAATTACCTCTTGTTAGTTATAGTCTGAAAATTATAAAAACAAAACACTATAACTCCACTAGCTGAATTACTTCTAGATAGTTATAGTCTGTGAAAAATACTATGTATTCCAAACTTAAATTTACAATTCTTTCTGAACAAAATCAATTTAAAAAAGAACAGTAACTGCTGGATGTTACACTTCATTGGTTATCAAGACACACTTGTTTGTTTAAGAGCAAAGATATGTTTGTCCACTGGAGAAATCAAACCTTAGACTTTATCACTGTACGTTCATGAATTTACTACTCTCCCACTGGATGACGTGAAAACATGAAAATTGATATTCACTAACTTCAGATATACTCACAACGAGGAGGACCAAAAAGCACAACATCCATTGCCTTTAGAGCAAGTTTCTGTTTATGAATTGGATCTTTGATTCCAAGTGAAGTCATAAAAAGCTGATCATTTAAAGCCATTCTGAAAAAAAAAAAGAAAACATTTTACAAATATAATAAAAAAAATGAAAAATAACCATTTTATATGATGAAACCTTATAAGAGATGGCTTTGATTTTTAAACATTAGGAGTTGTTCTACTGTGATACTTCCTCTGAATTATAGGTGCACTTTTTAGAAACAAAAAAAGTGAAAATTTTAACATATGTACTTAAACTGTATGATTGTTCTACACTTTTAAGACTACATTATGTTCTACATTTCTCATGAAAACTGTCAATTAAAAAGGACTTCAAGAAATCTTACTGACCTTATAAACCCATTTATCATAAAGAGTTCTTGTATTTCAAGTAAACTTCTTTAAAAGTCAATTAAAGAAGACAGGGAAAAGGACCAAAATGTAAGCTGCAGATGATTGTAATTAAAAATTCAGTTCTGTATAGGAGACCAAAGACAGTATATTGTAGGTCAGTGGTTCTAGAGATTTTCTGAAAATATCAGCTTTTTTTTTCTATCTCAGAAGAACAAAATAGGATTTTATGAAAGATGGAAACTATATTCAAAAGATGTCTTTTTTTTTTTCTTTATCCAATATGGGAACAACTCCACGGACTAGGCATTGTAACACTCAGTAGAAGGGTACTGAGGTTAAATCAGAAGAAATTCTTAAAATATTCTATAAAGCAATTCATCCAAGTACTCTAAAATTTTGAGACAATATGATGTCTCATCAATTATGCCATGTAAGTTGATCTAGCATTTAGTGTTGGCTTCTTTGCTACCTAGATTAGCAGTAACATGAACATGTTCTATGAAATGTTCATGTATTGAATACCAAGGTTTACCTATGTATGTGACCAAACACTGTTCACAACTCATTTCACAGATAGCGTTATTAGGCATGTATTATTCCCTTAAGTCATCAGTCTTAGCAAAGAACTTTGTGGATTCGTGGAATAGGTAAGAATATATTTCAGATTATTACAAGGTTCTTATATGATGGGAATATGGGTCATTCCATGTCAAATCATCCAGGGGGCTGCAGGTGACCCCCACAGAATGCCTTGAAAAAATTCACATGTGCTTATCCACCCATATAATGAAAAACTGCCAAAGATTAGATCAATATCTCTAATAGTTTCTGATTTACAGCCATGTAAAATTTAGTTAATTTCTTTTTACTTTTGGCGAATTCATTTTCTGGAAACTTTAGCTGCTTAAAGCTGCAAGAATAATGGTGGTAGAAGGCTGAAATTTGCTACACTGACTGAATTAATCTCACAGAAGTCAAAAATGGTCTCAAACCAAGTTTATCTCCCTTAGGATTTTCATAGTGAGGCTGTAAAAATCACCTGAAAACCCAAAATCGTAAAAGAACATTGGTTTATGTAATAAGCCATAGCTCTAAGACTTAATATGATACAAAGCTGAATTTGTTTTTAAATTTCCTATAACATATCACTTGATGAATCAGCAATTGTTGTAATTAAAAGTCTATTAGATCTCCTGTAAAAAAATGTAGTTGCATGCAACTTTTTATGATTTAGCTAAAAATTGCCTTACTTCAGGCCACAGTTTGACCATGTCACCAGTTATTCAGCTTTTTCAGATATTTTACCATATATTCTTATATCTCTGAATATGATCCACAAAAAATCAGGATGGTGTTCAACCTACTTTTTGAGTTATAATTTTTTAAAGTATCCTCTGACCATACATTTTTTACTTTAAAAAAATCTCAATTCAGGTGTGTTACTGTGTGATGATCAAAGAAAAGTGCTTTAGAAACAGGGAGCCAAAATGACAGAAACACTGCCTAGAGTGACCCTATAAGCTTAAACGTTGCCTAGAGTTACCCCTTTAGTTTAAAACGTTGCCTAGAGCTACCCCTTTAGCTTAAACATTACCTAGAGAGACTGCTTTTGTTTGTTTACAGAGGGATAAAAGGAATTTAAAGTAACTGTTATTTGGAACAAATCTGACAGAATTTTCAATGACTTCTACAGAGGTCTCACTGGTAGTAAAGAGGGGATTAAACCTTTTAATATTCATAACTGAGTTTTTAGTTCTTCTATCGTGATAGAAAGGTATAAACAGCCAACAGTAAACAAAATTGTACTTGAATTCATCTATAGACCATCTTCATGCAACAAAGTAATTGGTGCTAGTTAGGTATTCTTGTTAAGAACATGAACTTTTTCAAGTCACCAAGTTACAGAAGCTAATGAAGCGTTACATGCACAAACTGTAGGTCCTAGAGAAGTGTTAAATGTATGATCATTTTTATAGTCCATATAGTTTGGGATTTCAACAAAATATCTTAATTATCCAAGAATTGGATGAATATGATTTCACTTTTAAAGTTCTTTGAAATGTCTTCAGCAGTTTTTATCACTTATTTTGTAAAGTCTGGCAAGTTGAAGCACCTAGATGGACAGATCATTGAGACATGCACCTTAACCATTTCACAGTAGGAGGAAGTATTCATTATAACACGTCATTCACTTTCACAATTATGTAACCAATTTCTTTAATTTCACTGACAACTGACCACTTGCTCCTTGAAGGACTGTATTTAGCATCATAATTTTTTAGCAATTTATCAACATCACTATTCATTTCCTTAATATTGTTTACAGTATTACAACATGCTCTGGGAGAAATAAGCTTAAGAAAATCCAAAGATGCAAGAATCCTTCATATTGTTAATGCAGTTAGATATGTTACACAAGAAGAAATATATATTTTGAAAATCTTAACCCTCTCTGTACGCCATCTTTTACTGTGCATGCGACATGGTTTTAGTAACTTGCATTCAAAATTTAATTACTTTTTATTTGCCATATCAATTGGTATAGCATAAAAATGTAGCTAATAATCCATATTTAATAGTATATAAGTTCTTCATTTTATGGGGTATTATTTCTTTAAAAAAATCTTGAATTCCCCGAATATGAAAAATGACATTTTTTGTCAAGGCATTCCCCTCTTCTCTTAATTATTCACCACCCCTCCAATAAGTACAAAATTAAACAAAAATTACTCACTATAAAATCATAATCATTCACACAAGCCAAGCTTCAGTTTTGTTGGGTTACAGAACCATCAAATAAAAAATCAAAACCCTTTTGTCACACCCACCTGTCACATCTTCCATTTTGGTATTTGGTAATAGTTCTGTCATACACTTAAATATGTAATATTTGTAACCAATAGAAAGCCAAGATTTTCATATATCAAATGACTTATTGTATAATGTGTTCTGAACAGATAATCATCAATTTCTTATTTAGTATAAGCTTCATTCCCATGGGAAACATAATGACTACTGCAGATTAATTTGTAAAGGCTCTTGTTGCATTGCTAGAAAACCAGAAAAATTAAGATAGTTATGAGACATTATCTGTTTTTTGCATGTTGTTATTCTATGTACTTTGGTGCATTATTTTATTAAATAAAAATTAGTTATTGTACTACTGTCATTAGTATAAAAAAGTAGGATTAAGACCTGGGTAAGTACTTTATTTCTTGTTTTTGATGTATGTTCTTTAATTATTATTACAATAGTAAATAAAATTTACAAAATAGAAATTTCTTTAGATTAGTTAAGGTTATATCAGGTAAAATAAATAAAAATGTTTTGCGAACAGCTTGTGGGTAATGTAATGCAATAGCATAATGTAAGTTCCATATTCCTCAAGTGATTTACAATTTATCATGGTGTAAGCAGCAGTTAGACACAGTTCAAAGGACAATAAAACAATAACACTGAAGTGTCAATAGATGTATACTGTTTACGAGTTTAAAGCTACTTAGAATGAACAAATGTAGTTTCATGATCTAAATCATTCCAGAAAGAGAAAAGGGTAGTTTTGATTTATTTTTGTTGGTGGTTATGAGGTTGGTCAAATTGACGCACTTTGTATAAAGTTAAAGTAAAGAAAATAACAGATAAAGTATAAACTTTTACTGAAAATAAATGTTTGAAATATATCTAGAAGGTTTTAGAAATTATACAAATAAAATTTGAGATTTTTGAGATGAACAAAACTATTTTTAATTATAATATTAAAATCATTTTACACTCGAAATAGTAAGAAAAAAAAGGTTTGATACATTCACAGAGAAATCTTTTTTTAGCTTTTTATAAATACTTCACTCAAAAAATATGATTTTTGTATGTAAAAGATTTGTAATGCCGATTACTGAAAGTCTACCAAATTTTGTGTAGATATATATTCTATATCAAAGGTTAATAGAATAAAAACCATAATGACTTTAAACAAGTACAAAGTTATCCCAATATCTGTCAATATGACCAAGTTTATATTGAGAGAGTTAATTTGTAAAAGCATTGATGAAGATATGAAATAATACAGAGCTTTCTTCTAACTAAATTGGCCTGAAATAGCAAATTTAGGATGTTTGAAAAAAAAAAACAATTCAGTCCTATGAAAATTTCTTGTTCTCTGGAACTGTAATCCTATAGTTCAACTTAGAATCATCAAAATTACTTAGAGATGTTATTTTCTTCTTTGTTGTCCATGCTAACTTTTTATCTTGTTTTCTATTAATTTTTACTGTCTTTGTATCCTCCTAACTTGATTCAATTAGCAATATTATACATCAACAAGCAGCAACTATATTTATGACATTTCTCCAGCTTTGTTACACTTTATTAGGGTTAGATGTTAGGGTTTTTTACTGTACATGGTATCAATGACATTATGAAGAATATTGTTTTAAAATATGATTTGACAACAGGGAGAGACTTACTAACAATAAGAACATAAACTGGAAGCCATACCAACTGAATTATACCAAAACGTATCACTTGATGACAGTTACACCAATTAAAAAACAATCTGTGCTGTAGTTCTTGTCAGTTTTAAAGTTTGTTGTTGGTATGTGTTTAAAGTGCTGTAAAGAACCTAGACAATGGCAATGAACTTTTTATTAGTTTTAAAAGTTGTTGAGGCTGATTAAAAGGTGAAAACCATATTCCAAGCTACAAACCTGATTTTCAAATGACAGTAACTAAAAAGAATACAAGACGTACTTTCAAGAGGTCTCCAATAGTGTTCTGTTTCAAGAGTAATTGAAATTGAAAATGAAGAGTAACAAATACATTTGTTTCTTGGTTTTAAAGTTCATATGTAATCCTATGTTGTAGCCTACAGAGTGCATAATTCATTTTGTGATTCATTAAGACACATGTTGTCCCCTGCTGGTACAGCAATAAATCTACGGATTTCCAATGCTAAAATCAAGAGCTCAATTCCCCTCAGTGGACACAGCAGATAGCCCAGTGTAGCTTTGCTATTAGAAGACACACATACACAAGCACACAATTCACTGACTTGCAATGTTAAGCATCCCTTAGGTGACATCATTTTAGTGTCTACTTACTAGCTGACAAACAACACCCTACTGTAAAGTGGTGTGAGTGTTTAAAAGAGATGACTCCTTTCATGGAAATAACAATAATAAAATACAACTGGTGCATATTTCAGTGTGCTAAAAGCACTGTTAAAATAATTAATCATTTATCACAATAATAATCAAAACTTCCCACAGAAATTGAAGGAAACTCTTCTGATTCTGATAATGAAAACTGTCATATTAAAAGAAGTACTATTTAATAAATGTTGTAATACAGCAGTTCAAACTAAGAAAATTAGTGTCAATAGATACCCTAATATTAACTCTTAAGTTACAATACTCTCACCTAGGTAGCATTGCACCATTAACAGAGCGTTTCTGAAAATTCTGGATGTACTGAGGAAGATCTACATGACTGATTAACCAATCACCAATGTCTTCTACTGTCCAGTTGTGTACTATGAAAAAACAAGCATATAACTAGTAGCAAAGAAATGGTTAATATATGATTGACTTGAACAAAATTCAAGAATAGTTTTGATAAAGGTTTTTTTTTTGCATATTAAACCTATTTACAAATATATGTCAAATAAAAAAGAAAGACACTTTGTTACTAATGGGGGTTAACACTTAATCCATATCAGTGAAAAACTACAGTAAATGGCACAAATGATTAGCAGTTGTGGTTCTGGGGCCACTCAGGTGTCCTCTTCAGTCTCGGACAAACGCAAGAACGTATCAATCTAGTTTGTCCAACATCAAGACTTCCAATATATTCTTCCACTTACTGTGGTTTCTCTCTAGCTGCTACCCTTGATATTGTGTTCTTTTACAACTAATTTCATATCATTAAATATCAACTTCTTGGTGGATATAATAGATAACTAAAAATTCCAAAGTTTTTTAAAGTTTGAAAAACTGGGAAGTCTATTAAAAACAAAAATCAAACTTTATCTCAGTACATATTTCAAGTATCAAAAATAAAACTAAGCAAAGTCAGGTAATGATGACAATTTATGTACAGAATAAATATATTTGTACTTCACCTTTCAATATGATGCACACAATTTGTAAATACTAAGAAATATAGCTGGAAAAAGGTTGTGGCACTCCAAGTTGTTAATAAGTGCAATACTTATAGTAGTTAATGGGTTAACCCTTAAGCACAACTGATAAAGTAGTCCACCTGGTATGCAAAATGTATCAGACTTGATATCAACCCAAGAAGATAAAAAAATACTGAATTACCATTAAAACATCAGCATGCAACCAGTGGTTTCCCATATCCAAAATTATGGGCCAAGGAAGATAGATACCCATACCAGCCATTCTTAGATACATTTTTATTTCAAATGGGTTTCTCGTCGACAAGAATAGCTTGAATTATTTAAAAGTGCCTAATGAGCAAATGTTAATGGATTAACACGTACTCTACATGCAGGATGTGTTGTTTGTTACTGTGCCAGATTTGTTTTCAAATTTATGCAAAGCTACATGAGGGCTATTTTTGCTAGCTATTCCTAACTCAGTTTGCTTGTTTGTTTTTAATTTCATGCAAAGCTACTCAAGGGCTATCTTCACTAGCCATCCCTAATTTAGCAGTGTAAGACTAGAGGGAAAGCAGCTAGTCATCACAACCAATTCTTGGGCTACTCTTTTACCAACGAATAGTGGGATTGACCATCACATTATACCACTCCCACGACTGAAAGGGCGAGCATGTTTGATGTAACAGGAATTCAAACCTGGGACCCTCAGATTACGAGTCGAATGCCTTAACCCACTTGGCCATGCCGGGCCTCCTAACTTAATAGTGTAAGACTAGAGGCAAGGCAGCTAGTTATCACCACCCACCACCAAACTCTTGGGCCACTCTTTTAACAATGAATAATGTGATTCACAGTCACATTATAAAGCCCTCATGGCTGAGAGGGCAAGCATGTTTGGTGTGATGGGGATTCAAACCCACAACCTTCAGATTACGAGAGTCGAGTGCCCTAAACACTTGGCCATGCTGTGCTGTTACTGTTTCAAGGAAATAAAAAATATATATATTTGTTAGTAGATTGCTTTAATTAGTCCTGAAATTTAAGAATAAAAACTAACATTCTAAGAAACGTTTGCAAGTCTACCTTACAACAGATTATTACCTTCTGATAATTTCCACATTTTCCATAGTTCATCCACACTAATGTACTTGTCATTACCATGGAAACCTTTCTGTCTTTCATAGCCATTTTCATAATGTAGTTCATCTCGTAAAAACTTAAGAAAAAGAGAGTAATTAATAAATTTAACTTGCTCTAAAAAAAGTAGAATCTTAAAGCATGAACTAAATTCATTATATAATTTTATTACTTATATCACAATTGTTAATCATTTAGTTCTTACAACTACCAGAATTATAGCCAATAAACAGAATAAAGCAGTGCTACATAACTCTAAGTTCTATGGTTCTAACTATTTTATTATAATCTCATAATAAAAATATTACTCCAATTTGTGACTGAGATAATAAAAGTATGGTGTTCTCGATAACGAGTTATCGAGATTGAAACAATGTGGTAATATCAGTTATTTACATGTGATTCAGGTAATACAAGAATGGTAATGTTGATGAATGGCTAGCAAATAAGGTAGAAACAGAACAGTGCAAGTGTTATATTGTCATTACCAGTACCTAATATAAAACCAAAACTCTTTACTAACACGATATATTTTTATGTTCCCATCAAGTATAAATATATTTATCCAAATTAATGTGTCACAGGATTTAACAATAATTATCAGAATTTTAATTAGGACATGTTTGAAATCCTAAGTTTCCCTCAGAATTATAGATTTGAAGGCACACTTGGATTTCAGTCACTGTAAGAACAGAATGGCCAACATTTTAGCAAAACAGTAATCACTGGAAAAATTGACAGCATTTCAAACTTTTCAAATTTATTATACTTTAGTTCCATTTGCTGCATACAGCATAAAGTAATATTTACTGAAGTAAACCCAAACATAAAGTTTATTAATAGTCAAAGAATTTTCATGAAATTATAATTTTTTCTTCAAGTTCTTCCCTGCAGTTCATCCAATCAAAATATGTACTTAACTGTTACACAGACAGTTGAGATAATCAAATAGTGTATGTATTTATCTACATTTCAGACATGGTTTTCATTCATGTATCACACAAACATTAAGCCTATTCTCAAAATTTCAGTAACTATTTGTTTTAATAGCTTTTCTCACTCACACCAAACCTTATAGTCTGTCATATTCATTCAGTGTTGCATTCCATTAATACTTACTTGTGTGTTCACATTTTTCTGTTACAATTATATTGTTGTGCATGAAGATAGTGAAATATTATAAATTTTAACATTCCCATTAAAAAACAACACTTACTCCCAACAATAAACCAGAATGGTTCAAATCTGTTTTCTTTGTTGATTTTTTAAGTACAGCCTTCTGTAGTATGTATTTCTTTTACTTGTTTTCTTTCTAAAATGTGGTTTAACTTTCATCATGCTTTGAAGAAAATAATTTTTAAATGTCTTCTACATCCATTTGAAGAGATAAATGCAAACACTTGTTATTAATCTTTGGTAAAAGAATGTAACTCAGACCAATTACGAAGTTACTCATTAACAAACGTGGTCAGGCACTTTCTCAAGGTACCAAAAGAATTGACCTATTTTACTTCAAAATCAATAGAGCAAAACACTCCACCCCTCTACTACATTGATGATGTTAAAAATACACAAAAAAATTAAAAGTCCTTCTTACTTCATCACTCTCTGCAACATCGACACTTCCATTAGCATCATCGTCAAGTTTCTGGTGAAGGGCAATGATGGCTTCAAGTCCAACAATATCAGCACAAGCACCAGGAAGATTGTTGCAGTCAATACCTAATTTATGATAAATACAATCCTCTTTTATAATACTATAACAAATGTGAAACTCAATGAAAGAATTTTCAAACTAAAAAACTAAAATTATAACTCATAATTGAAAAATCTAAGCGTTAATTAGATAAAGAAAAGCTTCGGGTCAATACATTCACACCTGAAACAGTAACACATCCCAAATATTTTAATTTAGAGTACCAGGTGAGATACTCAAGACAGTAATATAACTTTCAGCTGACCTAATGACAGCTTTGAGAAAAGGTTGAATGAATTTTCTCCTGTGGTTAAAAAAAAACCTTTTACCCTTCAATAAAAGTTATTTAATCAGAGTAAAATGATGCAGCAGTACTTAGTACAATGCTTTATTTATTGCACATATTTAACTGGGTGGAATGTTTGATTTGTTTTGAATTCATGCCAAGCTACTCCAGGGCTAACTGCGCTAACCTTCCCTAACTTAGCAGTATAAGACTAGAGGGAAAGCAACTGCACATCACCACCCACCACCAACTCTAAGGCTACTCTTTCACTGAAAAATAGTGGGATTGACTGGCACATTATAATGCCCCCACAGCTGAAAGAGCGAGCATATTTGGTGCGATAGAAATTCAAACCTGTGACCCTCAGATTATGAGTCGAGTGCCTTAACCACCTGGCCATGCCAGGCCTTGAATGGAAGGAAACAATTGAATGATAATTGTAATAATGATCTACTCACAAAGCATAACTTCTTTTGATTTTTACTTTTTTATACTTGCATTCCATCCACTATTTAGTCTAAAATCTTACATGAAAAAATAAAACTTCAAAATCACATGCAATATTAGCTTCCATAAAAAAACAAAAAAAAAAAAAACAAGACTGCCAATTGGGAAACAAAGGTGAGTATGAAATGAAGATGATTACAGGACTGACAAAAACGTAAATCACAAATGATAATATTATCTTCTGTAGATACTGATATTGTATAATATTCTTGGCAAATTACAGAGGGAAACTGGGGGCCACCAAGACTTAACATGCTCTGCATTTGAAATAAACAGGTAGGTAGGTAGGTATTTCATGTTTATTGGCACAAAGCTACTAGGCTATCTGTGCCAAACAAGATATAGTACACTATAATGGGTATATGGAAATGTAGGTAAAAATAAGACCTGCCAGGAAGACTGAAGCATTAAGTTCAAACATGCCATCAGTCACCTGAAGTTGACCTTTCCAGTCCTGGGTTCAGGTCAAAATAAAATTAAGATGTGTGAAAGAAATCATGCTAAAACAGTGTATAGTCCAATAAAAACCTTGAGTTAAAAAAACCAATGGCTCTTAAAAACGTAAAATCATGAGTGAGGCAGCCAGTATCACCTATGACATCGGCTAATGTCAAAGGCAAACCTACCTTAAAAATATGTTTAAAATGGCATCGTCATTCTTGGTTGTAATGATGGCATGATAACAAAATACGTACAATTGTGACCCGAGTGCCACACAGACCACACATTGGTGCATCAATATCAGATAAAAGGAAGTGGTGAGTTAAAAAACTGACCAACGAGTAGCCTAGCCAAAACAACTTCCTCCATTTGATCTTTACAGAAACAACATGGCCAAAGAGCTATAGAAGGATTGACTTGAAAATGCTCATTATTTTGTTGCTCACTCCAGGTCGACTGCCAAATGGTGTATAGTCGGGCTTTGATAATTGGACCATAGTCCATGTATGGAATACGGATGGTGGTGATAGAGCCAGAGCAGATGGACTTTGCTGCTCTGTCAGCTAGCTCATTCCCATGAATACCAACATGACCTGGTATCCAAAAAAACTGGACAGAGATAGACGATAGAGAGAGTTGGGCCAGTTTGTTTTGGATATTGATAAGAATAGGATGGTAACTGACACGGAATGATTTCAAGGCCAATAGACAGCTGAGTGAATCAGTATAGATCATACAATTCATATATTACATAGTTTCAATATGTATCAGGGCAAGAGAAATGACATACAATTCAGCAGTGAACAAAGAAACTGTAGAGGGAATTCTCTGTGCTACAACCAAACTGTAACAAATCACAGCAGAACCTACAATGTCACCTGATTTCAAACCATCCGTATATATGGGAATGGATGGATCATTTGAAAGATGTTCAGCAAATAAAGAGCAATATTTCCAATTGGAAGTACCGGCCTTCCTCAGATTACTCAAAGATAGGTCAGAGTTGGGGATAGTAATTAGCCATGGTGGAAGGGGCCGAACAGTTGATACTGTTATGCTCTTCAAAGATGTATCCAATTTTTCTGATTGTGTCCAAATATGAAAGGCTAAATGGAACAATGACAGATTTTCTATTATAGAAAAGTGTTGCCCACTGATGATGGAAAACATAACCCCAATCAGTATGCTTTGGTAAAGAGTGAAGCATACATAAGAGACAGTTGCAATATACAGAGGGGGTTCATAGGACTCCACATACAGACTTTAGACTGGAGAAGTACAAAAGGCCCCAGTGCAAAGCTGAGGCCCCTGATGGTGGCTAGGATCCAGCATTTTCAGTGCTGAGGTTCTGGCAGAACCATAAACCATAGACCCATGGTCAAGTTTGGATTGAATAAGGGCACGATAAATTTTAAGCATGGAGTATCAATCCACTCCCCAAGAGGTGGAAGAGAAGACACAGAGGATGTTCAGTGCTCTTATACATTTGACACGAAGTTGCTTGTTATGGAAAATAAGGTTTAATTTACAGTCAAATATAAGACCTAAGAACTTTGCCTCAGGGATGACAGGAAGTACAGCATCATCAATACGAAGTTCTGGATCTGAATGAATATCCCGATAGCAGCAGAAATGTAAACAAACAGTTTTAGAGAGAGAAAATTGAAAACCATTTGCTGTGGTCCACTTACGTATATGACTGATTGCAGTTTGTAGCTGCTGCTCAATAAACCTTATTGTGCCCGAATACGAAGACTAAAAGGAACAATGGCAGATACAAAGATCTATTGCAGTAAATGACTGACTGGGTGCATGAAAATAAGTGTAAAAGCCAATATTGAAGAGAGGCAGTTGTGATTCAGGAGCAAATGTTCTACAGCATGATCCCTCACATCAACATTAGAACTACCCCAGAAGGGATTATGCCCGTTAAGATCCCCAAAGATTAAAAATGGGGTTGGCAGCTGCTCAATGAGAGCATCAAGGTCCAAGAAATAATGTTTTCGAGGATTAAAGTACAGAGAGCAAACAATGATGGTACGACCCAAAGAGATATGGATGGCTACACCCTCCAAGGACATATTCAATTACAAGGACCTGGTGAGCACATGTTGATCAACCAGCAGTGCTACTCCCCCATGTCCTTGTCCTACACATGACCTGTCATTTTGGTATAAGGAATATTGTTGAATTTTGACTGTATTAGTAGGTTTTAAAATATCTCTGTAAAGATATTTGGGAAGATAAAAGTCAATCAAATCCTTGATGTCATTCACATTTCATTGAAAACCTTGACAGTTCCACTGGATTAGTGTGGCCATTTTTCTTTATTTTGGAAGAGAATATGGCATGGAGACCTTCTGCTTGCGACCAAGCTTTTTTTCTTCACTGGATGTGGGTCGGTCACTCTCTAGTGGTCCTGCTCTGGATCGAGTAGGCAGGCCGAAATTTGTAGACATACATTCCAGTGACTAAGGACGTGAACAAATGGGATGTCTAATTTTTGGGGTGTAAAGAGAGGAAGACCCCATGGAAACACCTGGACTTGAACAAGGTGAAGTTGGACAATGACTGGAAGATGTGGTAAAGACAAGAGATAGAAGTAGATACTGATTCATTTGGAGGGCACTAGATTAAGATGCACTGTTAAGGATTCTGTAGGAGGCATAGAAAGGTCTGTCTGGACTCCTACTGTAGTAGTGGAATGGTTTACAGCAGCATAAGTCTGAGGTGGAATTGGGAATAGTAATTTCTGAGCCTCTGGGTAAGTAATATTATGAACTGTCTTAAGGGCATTTAGGGCAAGAAGTAAAATAGAAAGGATGTGGGCCATAACAGTTAACACAAAGCAGTTCTAGTTGGCATTTAAAAGCATCATGGTCTTTACAAGCACAACGGGCACATGTGAAGAAACCACAGCAAGGTGTTTTCGAGTAGCCAAATCGTTGATGATGAAAACATCTAGCAAAGTTAAGAATGTAAGGCCATACCTTACAATTCAGATATCCTGCCTTGATTGTGGTAGGAGGACGCAATGTTGTAAATGTTAATATCAGAACATTTATTGACTCCATAATCCCGTCTCTACGAGTAAAAATTCGGCGCACAACTGTAACACCTTGGCTGATGAAACCTGCGAGGATCTCCGACTCTGGAATGGTCTTTAAATCCCTCTCAACTATAATTCCTCTGGAAGAATTCAAAGTAGAATGAGAAGTAACCTCAAAGGGTATATCCCTAATGGCTTTGGACTTCAAGAGGAGTTTGGAATGTTGTGATGAAGCTGTTTCCACTGAAATGTCCCCAATCCATAATTTTTTTACCAATTTAGGTGAGCCAGCAAGCCCTTCTAAATCCTTCTGAATAAAAAATGGAGACATCTAACCTAAGGTTTTTCAATTAAAGAATGTATAATTAAAACCCGTGGGACGGATTCAAGTTGTGAGTTTGACCATACAGAGTCATCAATGCGTGGTCGTTTGCCAGTTGTTTGATTTTTCTCTATGCTGTCATGCTTTTTTTATTTGAGGGGTATCCATAATAAAAAAAAGAATATTTCAGTGCCCACTGACCATAGACCCCTACAAGGCCCAGCATGGCCAAGCGTGTTAAGGTGTGCGACTTGTAATCTGAGGGTCGCGGGTTCGCATCCCAATCCCGCCAAACATGCTCGCCCTTTCAGCCGTGGGGGCGTTATAATGTTACGGTCAATCCCACTATTCGTTGGTAAAAGAGTAGCCCAATAATTGGCGGTTGGTGGTGATGACTAGCTGCCTTCCCTCTAGTCTTACACTGCTAAATTAGAGACGACTAGCACAGATAGCTCTTGAGTAGCTTTGTGCGAAATTCAAAAACAAACAAAAAGACCCCTACGAGGGGACGCACTGCAATCCCATATTGCGTCACTGTAGCGACGCCATGATTTCGTGAGCACTATACCCGAACATCAGTATCAAACATAATGTCCACTACACCTGTAAGACTTTGTAGGAGGCACAGAAAGGTCTGTCTGGACTCCTACTGTAGTTGTTGAATGGATTACGTCATCATAAGTCTGAGGTGGAATTGAGAAGAGTAATTTCCGAGCCTCTGGATAAGTAATATTATGAACTGTCTTGAGACGTTGTACTTCTTTATCTTCCACCAATTTAGGGCAAGAAGTAAAATAGGAAGGATGTGGACCATTACAGTGGACTAGTCTATTGCTCTTTGGGGGACCACCCCAAGACTGCCCGTGTACAGGAATTCAAAGCTAAAGTGGTGTGTTGGAGTTGGACCCCTCAATCACCAGGATCCTCTCCTCCCCTTCACGGGTCACCATGCACGGCAAACATGCAGGTAGATGTTTAGATCCCAGAGGTGGTAAACTGAAAGTACAGAACCTTCTCTGGGAGGTTCCCCTCACCATGTACAGGAATCCACATCGAGGGGTTGAAATAAACAGTAAAAATCTTTTAATCTCTTATACTATATTATACATACAAATATACATGACGCTAGAAAAACACGTAAATTCAATAACTGTTGACAGAAATTAATAAAGGGCCTATAACCCGAGCGTTTTCGAAATGTGGACTTTTCTTCTTACGTTTGCCTCTGAAGAAAGCTTCAATGATGGGTCTGTGGAGCGAAAAAATCGTGTATTATAAAAAAAAATTCGACTTGTTTATGTTTTAAAAGAAACCCTACACTGTAAACATGAGCTTGACGGGAAGATATTGTCTCTTGCATGGCTTCTCCTATTCTTACCTAATAAGAAGTGGGAAAAAAATCCTACCGAGTAGATGTGCATGTATACATAACGTATGTACATTAAAGGTCAGTCGGTTATCGATCTCAAGACGTCACCTCTAAAACTGTGATGAAACAGACTACATGCATAATGCCTCAGTAATTGGTATAAATATTACGAAACAGACAAAACAAGACACGACGGTAACAAAAAATTATGATAAAATAGACTACACAAATTGCCATGGCAAACAGTCTCGAGATCATTATGAAATGGACAATATAAAATGTCATGGCCACTAGTCTCGAGATTATAATAAAACAGACAATATAAAATGACATGGCCACTAGTGGCGAGATTATAATAAAACAGACAATATAAAATTCCATGGTAACTTGTCCTGAGATTACGATAAAACATTGTTCATAAAATACAACGGCAACTAGTCTCGAGATTCTGATAAAACAAGAGTTAACAAAACCATCACTGGAACTAATCTCTTAAATTGAAGAGAAATATTAAACTTGACGTTTGAGAAAATCGACAAAGTGGTGGATTAAGCACTTATCACGAAACAGAACCAAATGTTTTTTAGTTTGTTTATTTCTTAAATACCTTATTTAGGTTTTTAATATAACTAGCGAGAGAGAAGACAATGCCGTGATCATTATATCGACACCTAGAAAAGCAGTTGGGATCTCTGAAAGTATAATTATCAAAGATTTTCGTACTTTCACTTTTAGTACGACGACAAAATATATTTCAATCCCCGTAAAACTTTACTAGTATTAATCATAATAATATTATAGCTCTCATAATACCCGTTACGAAATCTCAAAATAGCACACGCCCTTTAAAAGTTTCATTCGAAAACGGTTATTTTATAAAGTTTAATTCTTTCACTATTGCAAGCTCTGAGCCCCCTGTACTCGTTAACCCTAAAATTACCGAGAAACAGGAAATACTTTGCCTTATTAAAAATAAAAACCTTTTGTTTTCTATATTATTTATCCACCAAATTCACTGTAGAAACAGCAATGTGTTGGTTACTAATATATACAAAAATTGTAACAAAAAAAAACATTTTTGTTTACATTCAAAATTTGGAGAGGTTGTTGTTGTTTTTGGAATTTCGCACAAAGCTACTCGAGGGCTATCTGTGCTAGCCGTCCCTAATTTAGCAGTGTAAGACTAGAGGGAAGGCAGCTATTCATCACCACCCACCGCCAACTCTTGGGCTACTCTTTTACCAACGAATAGTGAGATTGACCGTCACATTATAACGCCCCCACGGCTGGGAGGGCGAGCATGTTTGGCGCGACTCGGGCGCGAACCCGCGACCCTCAGATTACGAAGCGCACGCCTTAACGCGCTAGGCTTGCCGGGCCCATTTGGAGAGGAGGTATTAACACATATTGATAAAAGATCAAGAAAACTCTAAAATAATATATTTTTAATTAAACCAACTTTTTATGTGGAGTAGAAAGGTCGTATTTTCTTAACTGTTACCGAAAAAAAATCCAAGGAATATTGTAATTAATCCCAATAATTACAAAATAAATTAATTAATATGCAAATTTTACTCTTTTACCCACAATTCTTTAGACGACGTGCCGTAACAAGTCAAAATAAAGTTAAGCAGCTCGACGACGATATGAAACAAACCAATAATTTGTAGGGTTAAAGTCACTTCAAATCTCGACTGCCTGATAACGTTAAATAACATGAACCACTTTCAAACAGCGTTTCGAAACTCTTGTTTAGTTCAATTTCGCGCCAAGCATTAGCTGTCACTAATTTTGAAGTAAGGTAGCTAGCTAGTCAACAGTCACCTCTCGTCATATCTTGGGATACTTTTGACCAACGAATAGCGGATTTGATTCAGAAAAGGCAGCCGTTTTCGGCGACGGATTTCGGTTCAGTGACCCAGGATCGAAACTGTCTTGAACCAACTACATAATATAACTAATATTGTAAAATTTATGCGCACTAACTAAATATAAAGGTGTCGTGTTATATATAAGGAAGATAACACATTCACCACGAGATGGTAGCATATATGTACACACAAAAACACACACACTGTAATTTTACTACTTTGAGCAGTGCTAACACGATTTGTGTTCACCAATAAAACTTCAAAATTAAACTGGATCGTTAGTGTTATTTAACTTTGTAGAAAACAGCCTTTTACTGTATTGTCTGGTCATGTGGTCATCGAATATCTAAAAACCAATTAAACACCAATAAGAACTAATGAAGTCAAAAACTTAACTCCTACCTTTGGGTCAGTAATTTTCATTGAAAAAAACAAAAACGTTATGTTGAAACAACATTATATAAGAATTTAGCAACCACATAACTGCTGATAAAGAAAAGAGGTTTCGAGTTGCGCTGACATTAACAAAGGAATTGCGGAGCTCAATTTAGTTTTTGAATTTCACAAAAAACTATGCGAGAGCTATCTCCTCTAGACGTCCCTAATTTAGCAGTGTAAGACTAAAAGGAAGGAAGCTAGTCATCACCACCCATCGTCAAACCTTGGGCTACTCCTTTAAGAACGAGTAATGGGATTGACCATTACATTATTACGCCCCCACGACTGAAAGGGCGAGCAGTTTAATGGGAGAAAGCCCAGGTTGAATTCCCGAATTTCAACTGCCTATATGACAGTTTTAACACAGTGTTATAGGTTATCAAATGATAGGTACATAGATGACAATCCGTAAAGCTCGTCCTACACCACACACTGTTATTTATGGTAATTAAGATATCAGATTTATTTTTTTAGGTAATGAACCAAACGTATCGGTTTGGTTTGTTTTGAATTTCAAGCAAAGCTACACGAAGGTCATCTGCGCTAACCGTCCCAAATGTTGCAGTGTAAGACTAGAGGGAAAACAGCTACTCATCACCACCCACCGCCAACTCTTGCGCTACTCTTTTACCAACGAATAGTGGGATTGACCGTCACATTATAACACCCTCACAGCTGAAAGGGCGAGCATGTTTGATGCGACGGGGCTTCGAACCCGCGACCCTCAGATTACGAGTCGAGTGCCTTAACCACCTAACCATGAGCCGGGCCCAAACGTACTGAAAAAAACAAAATTTTCACACGAAAAAAAACAAAAAAACTCTTGGAATCAATGGCGTTGCGTTGCTGTTTTCTTAGTTCAAAGTTATACTATGGGCTACCTGCATTCTATCCATGGCGGGAAATCAAACCCCGTATTTTAGCGTTGTAAGTCCATAAATTTACCGATGACCCACTGTGGGGTAGGGTACTGATCTAAACCAAGTTATTTGTACAAAGAAAAGACAATAATATTGGTAAATAAGAAATTCCTAAACCATTCAACGTAACGAGCTAAAAACTTTTATTTAGTAAATAACTTTCCATCGAAGTTTCTAGAGTTAACTGTTATTTTCAGGCTTTATAATAATTATGTTACACCGTCACAATCGTTTAGTTCTAACACTATAAACTACATAACTAGATTTCATAACTACATGAACATCCGCAGAAAATGTTCTGTTTCAAGAGAAAATAAAAAAAACAAATATTTTTTATTTCTTCCTTTTGAGGTTCATATTTCATGTCGTGTTGTACCATACATAGTGCACAATTCTTCTCATAATTCATGGCATGCGCACGTTTTACGTACGTCACAAAAATACAAACTTCCACGTCAATCCACCCTCATGTGACGTCGTTTTAGTGTGTCCTGAGTGGATAACAAACAACACAGGTGACTCCCCAAGGCGGCCTTCAGTCCCTCTTTCGGAGAAATAATATAACGCTACATAATTACTCAGTTTAAGTTAATGATCAACGAGAAGCGATACCTTTTACACTCGGCCATCTGTTCGAGAATTACCACGTATAGTTAACATATTCCTTTTGTCAGTACTGTTGCTGTGGTTCCTTTCACTCGCCATGTTTTATGTTTTGTTTTGAGAAAAAGAAATGTGTGTGTCCTACTGTATAACGAACACATCGTATAGAGTTTCCCAAAATACACATTGTATTTTTCTCTCTCTCTTCTTGTAATAACATGCATGATTTATCGTTTTTGGCAAAGAAACAAATCCTTTGCCACTCACATGCGACACAACTCGATTTAGACTGTGTGTATGAGCGCCCTCTAATGTTATTCTACATACAAATATTTCTTTCACTATTATTAATCTATAGCCATAACAACTGAGTTTACCATTATTTATGCTTTTCTTATTTTGTTGGAGTTGATACTTCAGAACATTTTTAGATATTAATAGTTTCCTGATTTATTAATCAACACAAACTTCTGGTGAAATAAATACGACAGTTTTTTTATTTTATTTCAACAAACGTTGTTACATGAGAATTAGTACTCACGGTGTCATGTACGACACAAATGTATATAATCATACTAGTAGGTTCAAAATACCGTTACTGGCGAGAGTTTAAAACTTATACATGGTAGTTACAAAGACACCACAGGTTTTGATACAGACGAATCATAGGATATAAATACTAGGAATTTTGTGCATACGAAAGGATCTTGATCGTGCATTCTGCTGGTTTCTGGAAACGACAGTAGAGACCGAAGCATAAGACGAATTTGCATTTGTATTTTGAATTTCGCGCAAAGCTACTCGAGAGCTATATGCGCTAGCCGTCCCTAATTAATCAGTGTAAGACAAGAGGAAAGGCAGCTAGTCATCACCACCCACCGATAACTCTTGAGCTACTCTTTTACCAACGAATAGTGGGATTGACCATAACATTATAACGTCCCCACGGCTGAAAGGGCGAGCATGTTTGATGCAACGGGGATTCGAACACGCGACCCTCAAATTGCGAGTCGAAAGACTTAACCCACCTGACCATGCCGGGCCAGCACAAGACGAAACAGCCAAAGTCTATCAGTTGTAGTAAAAGATGTTGACACAAAATTACAGTAAGTTTGGAACGTTTGATCGTGTCTGTAGAGCTATTCTGTCAAACTAACAGTACGACCACCAAAAGATGCAGGCCAATTCACAGCTGCTTTAGTTGGCAGGTGTTAAAACACTTCTTTTTCAGCAGCCACCCCCGCTGCCTACTGGTTATGGATATTTCTTATAACGTAGCAACGGATGTCACTGTCTGTGATTTTGAGGATTACCGAGATGTTCGTACTGCAGTGTACTATTGTTGGGATGGGAAGGAATTGACAGTAGCAACAAAGCAGACTGGGGGACAACATTTTATTAAATCAAGTAACAACTGTAAGCAGATTTTTAAAAAAAATCAAAACTTGACACTAAAGTTACTAAAATTTTAGTTTCAATTTATACTAATTCATTATTCTATCAAGCTGGCTGTCACACTGTCCTGTTACGACTAGCCCGCCCCCGCAAGGTTTGTTACTAGTACTTCCAGAAGCCAGTGCACGAGTTGTTGTTACTTATGCACTAACTGAGACCCCATAAAATTAGTCATTTTTAATGTGTGTTTGTGTTTCCTTATAGCAAAGCTACGTCGGGCTATCTGCTGAGCCCATCGAGGGGAATCGAACTCCTGATTTTGCGTTGTAAATCCGAAGACATACCACTGTACTAGCGAGGGGAGTAATTTTTAAAAAGGTATTTCTTTAAATACGGGATTTCTAGAATAAAAAATAATAATCGCAGGCACCGAAATTATGTCCATTTGTTTTAGGCTTAACGTTAGTTAATAACCGCTCCCAACAAAAGTATTTCAAATTTCGTACTTATGAAAATAGCTACTTAATAATTGTTGCAAATCGCTTTACTTTAAAACTATTATCTCAAACGTTCTTTTGTACCACTGTACCACATTTCATGCTAATTACAATATACACAATTCTTAAGCTAGTGATATAAACATTATATTCATATTAGACATCCCTTACTGCCATTTAACCTATTGTTAACTGGCCCGTGATTTACCTGCTCAATTTCAAGCCAATCAGCACGAGACACGTTTCATTCTATTGAAAATTCGCCGAGTCATTTCGAGGAATCCCGAGAAAGTGTTTAGAACGTACTAGACGTAAGTGAAGACGAAGGCCTACTTCCATCGCTTCATTCTGCAACTTACGACTATGGCAATGATTACGTATTTTGTATATATTTAAAACAAGTGTTTAAGTAAATCTTACGAGATTCAACTTTAAGTAGTTAGTCCTAGCTGAGATTAAGTACAACATCTATCGCTTACTGAATGAAATGCGCAGTGATATAGGCGAGATAAAAAGGAGAAATGCCACGAGTTCAAGGAATATGGTATTTAACACTTACTTGCACTTTCTACAAACACGGGCCACATATCACGGCACACTTAAGCCATGCGAATTTGTTCACTGCCTACCTGTACATCACCAAATTTATTACGTATTATACGTGCTTATTGAAATATATAAGTTACGACCCCGGCATCAAGCATCACAATGTAACAATTGTATTTACAATACTTTAAATATGTTTCACAACTTTAATAACGACAAAGTAACATATACAGTTAAAACGAATAATCATCATATCTTAGAAAACCAACAATAAATCTACACATTCAATATCCACGAGAGAGAGAGAGCTATTTAAAATATTTAATGTACTTTCCTGATAACATATAAAAAACAACTCAATTTTGTTAAGTATGAATAATTAAGTTTCTGATCCATAAATCTTACCACCTTCTTGTCTACTGCAATCCGCCAATATACAAACATGATAGTAGCATAGAAAACCAATTACCAGTGATTCAGTCTTTGCTTTTGTCAAAAGTACTCAACATTCAACAATTTGCAACCAATAAAGTTACATCTTGAACAAATATTAAATATTGCGAACCAATAAAAAAGCAACAAAAGATATATATATATAGTGATAGAACTCAGTGTTATATCGAAAACTGAACTAGATGGCGCTTTCTTATTTGCATGTTCAAACAACAACAAAAAACAAAACAAGGAATGTATTAGCCTTTGTCAGAACAACGTGGTCTCTGCCACGTAGTCCGTTTGAAAAGCACGTTCCGAAACACAACGACCACCGTCAAGCAGCTAGTAGCTACGACACTGCTATTCGAGTATGTAACAGAATACTAATCAAATAAGAGCCTTATATGTGTCTCATCATCTGTTTAAAATTAATTTATTCTACAATACTTTACAATTCAAATACGATAAAAAATTCATTAAGATATTAAATATTGAAAATCACACTTCCTTACCTGGCACTCCGTAACAGCTGGGTGACGATAAACATTAACAAGTTACGGTAATTTGACAATAAACCATTCACGGTCACTAAAAGACACTTATGTTACTAGTAGATGTTCATAAACTGATAAGGCCTGGCATGGCCAAGCGCGTAAGGCGTGCGGCTCGTAATCCGAAGGTCGCGGGTTCGCGCCCGCGTCGCGCTAAACATGCTCGCCCTCCCAGCCGTGGGGTGTATAATGTGACGGTCAATCTCACTATTCGTTGGTAAAAGAGTAGCCCAAGAGTTGGCGGTGGGTGGTGACGACTAGCTGCCTTCCCTCTAGTCTTACACTGCTAAATTAGGGACGGCTAGCACAGATAGCCCTCGAGTAGCTTTGTGCGAAATTCCAAAAACAAACAAACAAACAAAACAATCATAAACTGACGCCACCTGCGGTAGCTAAAAGACTAAAGATCTTTGTTCGCGTTTGGTGAATGTACAGTTTGTTTAAGTTTAAGAGAAGCCAATAAATTCCATTATCGATAAGGGTGAGCGTAATGATCTCTGGTAATGATCAAAAGGCTTCGTCGACACAGGATATATATATATAGCATACATATGGCGGTTGGTTGAAATACTTTAAGTTACTTTCTATCATAACTTCTAAGAATTCACATAATAAAGCTTCTTTCTCTCTCTCTCTCTCCTCTTTAGTTTTTATTTTTTAATTGACGTAATTTTAACCTTTTGTTTTGGCTTTTTATTTTTCAGACTATGTTCATTAGTGTACTCAAATTACAGCATTGTACACATCATGTTTTACTCACTACAAAAGAAAAATTTGAAAAAAAAAATAAACTGCTACAGAGACCAAACAAGGTTCTGTTATTTCGTATAAAGTTTGATTGTGATACTTCACGTGGTCGAAACCCGCATGTGAAGCATTCTTTGATAGACAGGCTCAGGCATTGTTCGTGAGGAATCCGTTTAAACTAGAATGTAAAAACACAAGTGCATAGGTTGACGTTTTGAACTACTTCTAGTTTACCCACACTTTATACATATATATAGCAGGGATGGAAAACTGACAATACTTGAGTTCAATTTTTATATTTCGGTTAGGTTTGTTTATTTTGAATTTCGCGCAAAGCTACTCGAGGGCTATCTGCGCTAGTCGTCCCTAATTTAGCAGTGTAAGACTAGAGGGTAGGCACCTAGTCGTCACCACCCACCGCCAACTCTTGGGCTACTCTTACCAACGAATAGTGGAATTGACTGTCATATTATAACACCCCCACGGCTGATTTCGGTTAGAAAACTGAAAAAATAACGATTTCAGTTTCAAGTCTATTATATTTTTTGATTCGAGTTTCTTTATCAATTTCAGTTTTTCAGTTCAATTCAGTTTTGATTTCAGTTCCGGTTTTTCATATTTCTTTAAAATTGTTATTAATTTATTTTGCGGCAGTATACACTCTTTTGATAAGTTGTAGCTTTATCATACATTTGCATTCACACCTAGTTTTCAAATACAATCTTTTCATCTTCATACACTAGTTTCTTGAATTTAATTTTATAAACGCCACACTGAGAAAACCTTTTGTCTTTTTTTTTTAGTTTCCCTTCCCCTATTCACCCTTCGTTTTTCTTCTATTTAATTAAAATACTTTTAAATACACATTTAAGGCGAATCTTTACAAAACCAACATATTTAAAGGAAAACCACTCATTCTTTCAGATAGTCCTCGCGTAGCTTCGCGCGAAATTCAAAACAAACTAAACCATTATTTCAAATACTTTTTTTTTTAATTTAAACTCATTAATATTTTTATTCGTAGTTTTACAAACATATCAAGTCCTAAGATAGGAATAATTTAAAAGGAGTTTCTAATGCAATTCCTTTATTATATAAAACAATACAAGCGTTATATAACAAGCTTACAAGTTGAAATTAGAACAAATAAGATGTTATCAACGTTTTCAGGCAAAAAAATAAGTTTCTTTGGGGACTCAAGATCATTTTAAAAATAGAAAATAACTTTTCTTCTCTGACTTGGGTCACTGGAACAACATGCATAACTACAGTCACTTTGTACAAGTCTTCACTATGTTCTACCATGAAATAATCCGACTGCTTTCTGCTGGAATTCTTTCAGTATTCGCAAAGTCCTTTAGAGCCAAAACAAAGATCTTTTTTGGAGTACTCGAGTTATTCTTGCTCTGTGCAGCCATTCTAAGCATCTTTTACAACTCATCCTCTGATGTACTGGATGCCATCTACTCTTCAAATTCCAAAGTTACTTGAAGTTCAAGATTGGGATTGATTACACATAATTTGCCATTAAGTTTGATCAAATGATATCCTGTTTTGTTTCACTAAATCTAAGATCTACATGTGACGACGCTAATATTGCTTCACTAAGTTCTTTTCTCCTCGCATTCATTGCTTATATGATGTGAGCCAGCAGACATTTGATTTTGTATATTTAACTTTTGCAAACAAACCACACATTATAGAAGTCTCCAGGAGTTAATTTTTCTTTTTGTAACAATACTGTAGCTTTTTTAGCCGGTTCTAATTCTTCCATAATTTCTTGTAATTTCTCCAAAGAGAATGTTTTAAGTCTATTCCAATTATTTCAATAAACTCTTCAACAAACGGTCGGAGTTCCACAAAACGTGAGGTTATATGTCGAGTACCATCTCGTCATCACGTCTATGATAGGCATATAATATTTCTTTATCTTTAAAATAATCATTGTAGCTGGAGTTTGCAGATTTTTAGGCAGTTCTTGTACCTGAGATTTAAAACTTACACACAGTCTTCCATTTAAAGCATCTTTACTGCAAATTGCAAAGTGTGAGCAGCACATTTAACAGAAGTAACTCCGCCTAGTTTAATCTAATCTACTTTAGTTATACCACTTTCATCACTAGCAGTCTCACTTACTTCACCGGTAATCAATTCCACAGTTTTAATCATATTTCTAGCAAGAACCAGCGATTGTGAAACATGAACACACTTCGTTAGTTTTGTAATGTCCCATATTTAAAAAAGGTAATTAACGTTCATTATTCCTCTCTAGCTTTATCTACAAAAAGAAGAAAAAGCGTGACAAGTGTTTCGGTTTAAAGTTATGTCTCCTGCCGGAGCTCGGGAACAGCTATGACAGGGGGCGTTCAGAAAATTCCTTTCTCTTCACCCCGCACTAGAGACTTTTAAATCTTGTTACCTGATGAAGTGACAAACACAAAACATTCAAAATATGTACTGCATTATTGATATCTGATTTAGTGAAATCTATCAGTAAGCAAGCAGAGGCGTAAAAAACCGACGACAAACACCGGGCAGCGAGTATTACAGAGATCCACGACCGACATCGGACTCAGGGTCCATCAGGGCGTCGGGGATCCTTAGATCCTATGCCAATTTTTGATGTGGGGGAAACGAGAGTACCCCGAAAAAAAACCACTTTCACTACTCGGACAACTTATCTACAGATGAGTGCTGAGGGGACTATACATAGCACGGTGAGCAGCTTTTGACAGTTCGGTCGGGTATGGGCGGAGCCCATACGTCAATTACGCCCTCAGTTAGGCCTAGTTGGCTCACTCCACAAAATTTTCTTTGATATATCATGGTCTAATTTGTGACACATTATACTATAAAATGTTATCGAGAGAAATATTTTAATTATCAGTCGTTTTATACAAACACAAAAGAAATAGCCAACATGCCAAAGTAATTGTGTGTGAATGTTTCAATAATAAGAAAAGAACAAGTGAAAATGGAGATTTGTTACTTTCGGTTCCCTAAGGAAAAAAATATAAAAACGCAGTGGATTCATTTTTGCAGACGTAGGGGCCATATCAACATATGACAAAGAATTATTATGCTGACGATATGAAGTCGCGTCTTCTGGGGATCCTAAGTCAAAGAAATAAAAGAAGATTGAAGAAGGATGCAATGCCATTTCTATCCTTATACAAATCTATGTTGGTATTAAGTTAAACGTGTTCATTTGAATAAACAGCTTCATCAAAATTTTATGTAACGAAACGATCTAATGGTGAATTGTCTTAACCAGGCTCCTTTGGATTTCTAACATCCAATCGACTTTTTCAAAGAAAAAATATCGTCAAAGATACCAGCATAGATCCCCTCAATATTGACTGAACAAATACACAACTCCTGTGATGGAATAGAGGCGATAGAGAATCTCTCTCATGATATAAGACAAATATGATACATATGAACGTACTGATGATACATGTTAACAAATGAGTTACTGTTGAATTATACAATCATTATTTACATAATTTTAAACTTCATTTGTCTATATTGGTTACCTTCTTTTTTATTATGCTCTGTAGTGTTACTTATCAATTTCGCCCATATTTAATCTCTATATAATTTTATCTTAAACTTGTGTGTATGTGTGTTTTACTCCTTCAATTTTACTCTAAAAGTGGTTCATCTGAATTAATTTATATCACGATAACTAAGAAATATATATCATTACAAAGAATCCTACATCACACTTAGTTGTCAAGTGTTTTCATCCACTGCACCCAGCAGTACTGCGTCCTAGTTTGAGGAGATCACACACTCCAAAGGGCGCTATTTAGCATTCGAGCGCTGCATCTAAACTGGATCCGAATTGCGTTTGAGCTTAACTCAAAACATATTTTACATATCACTTCATAACACCTCAGATCTATAGAGTAGGTAACTATTTATAACACACTAAAAGTTCATAATTCCATCGATAGACTATACTGAAATGTACTACATTTACAACTGCATCTGGGTTTTAATAATGTCCTATTATTAGGGCATTTTCATTTTTCTCCGTACAATGTTTTATCTTGTCATTTGGAAGTTACAAGAATTATTCACGTTAATAACAGGTAGACCCGACATGACCAGGTGGTTAAGGCGTTGGACTCGTAATCTGAGGGTTGCGAGTTCAAATCTCCGTCACACCCAAACATGCTCGCCCTTTCAGTCGTGGTGGCGTTATAATGTGATGGTCAATCCCACTATTCGTTGTTAAAAGAGGAGCCCAAGAGTTGGCGGTGGGTGGTGATGACTACACCCTTCCCTCTAGTCTTGCACTGCTAAATTATGGACGACTAGAGGGAAGGCAGCTACTCATCACCACCCACCGCCAACTCTTGGGCTATTCTTTTTAACAACGAATAGTGGGATTGACCGTCAAATTATAACACCCTCACAGCTGAAAGGGGCAATCATGTTTGGTGCGACGGGGATTCGAACCTCAGATTACAAGTCGAACGCCTAAACCCTCCTGGACATGCCGGGCCCACCAAATATTTCTTAGAACGTCCAATAAACTCTCTATATCGTTTTAGACTACCTGGTTAAACTTATAGAATATATACCAGGAAAACAGATACTGCGGTACAAATTGTCTGGTGTATAACTAAGGGACGTATATACACTTCTGAATAATAAATTATTGACAGTTACGTATTGAAGATTATTTTTTAAAACCGTGTGTTTTGTTTTTTGTCGTTTCCAACACAGTCCGTGGTTCTCCATCTAGATATATATTCCTAAATTTATTCAGTAAGCCTTTAAAATCACGTCCTTTAACAGCGCGTAAAGACGTAAGTCAGCCTGTCATTCATTTAAAGAGTCTGACGCACTAACGTTCTGTTTTCACGTAATCTGTAAGAGCGTTCCCTTTCCTTATGTCATTGTCTTTCCTGTTTAAAATAAAGTCCGTGAATATTCATTCTAAACAAAAGTTGCTTGAAGGTTCGAACAGTTCATTTTTTTTAAATCAAAATTCAGAACAATACTGATTTATTCATAGAACGACCTGAGATTTAAATTGTAATGAAAACACACACACGTACACACATAAAAAAGTCCAAAAACAATAAAAAATTATACGTATTACTGAAGCCTCAAGCTCATTGGTGTTGAAAAAGCAAACGACAAATATTATTGAACTCACACTCGCTAGATTTCTCAATACGAGATATTCCAATTAGTTTAGACGATGACAAATACACGTTATACTGAATGGTTCGGCATGATTATTTCTTACATAAAAAATAAAATAACAATAAAGTTTGTGTGTGTGTGTGTGTGCAACCAATTTACACCACTTTCGATCTCAAATTCATCCTACGTCAAAACTAATGATTTGTTGGGTTTATCACTAAATACATTTTTTACAAGAAGTAATCGTTTCATTGACTGCGAATTGCTATAGAAACCTGAACAATACTAGCTTTTGATAGCGAGACTGGCTAAGTGCAAATTCAACACTGGCAGGAGATTTAGTGAATATGTGATTTTGAACTACTGTCCAGAGGGATAAAAAGGTCAAACAGCACCATCCCATCAACTTTCTCACCTTTCTAACGCACATCAAGCTTAAAATACGGGAAATATTTTGTGAAATGACACGGATTCGAACCCGGTTCGTCAGCTCGGAAATCTGTGGGGCCAGCCTTTGTTCATAGAGGGAGTAGCACTCACGAATTAAACCTTTCTGTACGAGAAGTGTACCGGTGATATCCCTAATAGTTTTTGCGCTTTCATTGTCGTGTGTCATTACTCATCGTAAAAGTATTTTTTGTTTCTGAATTTCGCGTAAAGCTACACGAGGGCTAACTGCGCTAGTCATCCTAAATTTAGCAGTGTAAGACTAGAGGGAAGGCAGCTAGTCATCACAACCCACCGCCAACTTTTGGGCTATTCTTTTACCAATGAATAGTGGGATTGACCGTCACGTTATAATGCCTACACGGCTGAAAGGGCGAGCATGTTTGGTGTGATGGGGATTCAAACTCACGACCCTCCGATTAGGAGTCGAGTGTCTAAATCACCTGGCCATACCGGGCCACACAAAAATATAGGAAACACCTGGACTATTATTGCATCTTACGTATTTAAACTGAGTTCGTAAGGCCTGGTATGATGCACAAGGTATCACCAGCTCTAACTTTGGGAATTGTAAAGTGAATTACATATTATAACATATTTTTATTCATTTATTTTAGAAGTAGAACAGATGAGTTCGCTGTTACTCTACATTTTTAAAAACAAGGTTTGTCTACAAATGATTAACTTAAAATGAATGGGTCTGCTTGATGTTAGATTGATTTCCAGAAAGTTACATGCAAAGAGGTTTAACTTTGAGTGCGACGGGGATTCGAACTTGCAACCCTCAGATTACAAGTCGAACGCCTTAACCACCTGGCCTCATCGTAAGAGTGGGTTAATGAATAGTATGTAATGAATATATAGTAATATAGTTACTGTTGGTTAAGACTATGTTGCAATAGTTCCATTATACACGACTTAATATTAATTGTTAAATAAATTACATTATAAAAAGTTTGTTGACTGAAACTTAATCAGTAAAAAATGTAAATAAAATTAGATGTTCAAGCAGAATATTTTTAAAGTTGTACATTTGATGTCGATTACTCAGTTTTGTATTAATATAATGCTTTTGCGTTTATTTGGATTTTTTTTGTTACCGGTGTTTCTTTTTTTTGGGTGGGGGGTAAGTCTTATCGCCTCAGGGACTCAAAATCTGATTCTGAATTCCTTTGGTAAACACTAGTCGCACACTCGCATAACATTAAGGACGGTAGTACTCAATGGTAGAGAACGTGATAAAACAAATTGGCTGGCATAATAACCGACCATTTAAAACCACCTTTAAAAGGTTTGAATATTAACAATGACTTTCACATTATTGACTGAGTAAAACTAATGTTTATTGTAGTTATAAATCCACTTAAATCGCTATATATGCATGTTTATGGAGTGAATCGAAATTTCACTGTTTTAATGAATTTTCATAGTAAGTGATTTTTCCAGAAAACGAAATGACGAACCTTATGGCTTTAATTTTTTAACACAACTCTTCCGTGTGGGATCCAGTGATTTGTTTCATGTACCGAATAGGATACTAGTGTATATGTATATATGAACTAGACACAAGATAGCATAAATACTGAAACAAAGTTTCTCTGTAAACGTGGGTGGCGCCTATGTGTACGCAGTACAGTAGTTGTTTACGTACAACAGTTACGAAAAGGACAAAAAAAACACGCTTTACTAAGACGGAGCATCATTGTTAACATATTCTTTCATATGTACAATCAAAATCCACTATTTATTAAACCTCATGCAACGCATGTGGAAAACAAACCAGAACCTTATCATATGGCAGTGAAACTAAAGGTCGTAACGAAAGCCGTCCAAAATCTAGCCTACTGGAATGCACTGGTTATTTATTTAAAGTCCTGCTATCTGTTTTACGATACAGTGCGTTACATAATTTTATTTCAAACTTCTGCATCAATCCAAAATTCCGGTCCAATAATAGCCTATACATAAACAAAATGTGGAAAATACTACAAGTTACTACATGCATTATAAGAAAAACATTATATTTACTACGTTTTGAACTAATGACCTTCGTCCAACTATTAAACGTACACAGAATACATATAAAAACTAGCTAGTATACTCGTCTATTGTGCAGGTGACATAAAAACTTTTATAAGAAAGGATAGGAAATTATGTTTCTATTTTTAGCTTGACACAGTAAACATTAAAAATGTAATAAAAATACATAAAGGTGTCATTACTGAAAAGAAAGACGTACTATTTTATTCAAGTGTTCTATCAGTCATATCGCCCTGTATAAAAATCAAGTTAGGTGCTGACTGATCGAGAAATGTGGAAATCTGTGAAGAACAGATACATACATATAATGACGTTTATTTATATAGGGCATCCCCAATCCCCACTCCCTTCTTGACATTTCTCATGTCATCCTGTATCACTGTCAGGTTTGATGCTGATTGATCAAGAGTTGTGGAAATGCATAAGGAACAGGTGGCTGAAATGTGCAAACAAAAAAGAAAAGCAGCTTTATATATTAGATACACGGACTCAGAAATACCATTCATGGAAAGGGCAGAACGTGAAGCGCGTGCAGATAAGAGAAATAAAAACGTTATATGCACTGGTCTTGTTATACAACTAGTAAACACAAACGGTAATTAAAAAAAGAGCTGGCAGAACCTGGAAGAACATTCGGATGTGTGGGGGGGGGGATACAGAGCTAGAGAATATAACAAAATGGAGAAGTGTGGGGGATACAGAGATAGAGGATATAACAAAATGGAGAAGTGTGGGGGATACAGAGATAGAGGATATAACAAAATGGAGAAGTAGGGGGGATACAGAGATAGAGGATATAACAAAATGGAGAAGTAGGGGATACAGAGATAGAGGATATAACAAAATGGAGAAGTAGGGGATACAGAGATAGAGGATATAACAAAATGGAGAAGTAGGGGGAATACAGAGATAGAGGATATAACAAAATGGAGAAATAGACAATACAGAGATAGATATAACAAAAATGGAGAAGTGTAGGAGATACAGAGAGAGATATAACAAAATGGAGAAGTGGGGGGATACAGAGATAGAGGATATAACAAAATGGAGAAGTGTGGGGGATACAGAGATAGAGGATATAACAAAATGGAGAAGTGTGGGGGATACAGAGATAGAGGATATAACAAAATGGAGAAGTGTGGGGGATACAGAGATAGAGGATATAACAAAATGGAGAAATATAGGGGATACAGAGATAGAGAGATATAACAAAACGGAGAAGTAAGGGGATACAGAGATAGAGGATATAACAAAATGGAGAAGTGTGGGGGATACAGAGATAGAGGATATAACAAAATGGAGAAGTGTGGGGATACAGAGATAGAGGATATAACAAAATGGAGAAGTGTGGGGGATACAGAGATAGAGGATATAACAAAATGGAGAAGTGGGGGGATACAGATAGGATATAATAAAAATGGAGAAGTGAGGGGATACAGAGATAGAGATATAACAAAATGGAGAAGTAGGGGATACAGAGATAGAGATATAACAAAATGGAGAGTGGGGATAGAGAAGAGATAGAGATATAACAAAATGGGAAAGGGATACAGATAGATAGATATAACAAAACGGAGAAGTAGGGATACAGAGATAGAGGATATACAACAAAATGGAGAAAATACAGAATGATAGAGATACAAACAAAAGAAGGGAGATAGAGATGAGAGATATAAAATGGAGAAATGTAGAGGGGATACAGAGATAGAGATATAACAAAATGGAGAAGTGTGGGGATACAGAGATAGAGATATAACAAAACGGGAGAAGTGGGAGATACAGATAGAGAGATAAACAAAATGGAGATGGGGAGATACAGAGATAGAGGATATAACAAAATGGAGAAGTAGGGGATACAGAGATAGAGGATATAACAAAATGGAGAAGTAGGGGATACAGAGATAGAGGATATAACAAAATGGAGAAGTGTGGGGGATACAGAGATAGAGGATATAACAAAACGGAGGAAAGTGTGGATACAGATACAGAGATAGAAAATATAACAAAATGGAGAAGTAGGTGGATACAGAGATAGAGATACAAAATGGAACGGAGAAAGGGGATACAAGACAGATAGAGAGATATAACAAAATGGAGAAGTGGGGATACAGAGATAGAAGATATAACAAAATGGAGAAGTGTAGGGGATACAGAGAGAGAGATATAACAAAATGGAGAGATAGGGGATACAGAGATAGAGGATATAACAAAATGGAGAAGGGATACAGAGATAGAGGATATAACAAAATGGAGAAGTAGGGGGATACAGAGATAGAGGATATAACAAAATGGAGAATGGGGATACAGAGACAGATGGATATAGGGAATACAGAGAGAAAGATAACAAAATGGAAAGAGAGAGACAGATGATATAACAAAATGGAGAAATGGGGAAGAGACAGATGATATAACAAAATGGAGAAGTGTAGGGGATACAGAGATAGAGAGATATAACAAAATGGAGAGAATGTGGGGATACAGAGAGAAGAGATATAACAAAATGGAGAGATAGGGGATACAGAGATAGATGATATAACAAAATGGAGAGTGTGGGGATACAGAGATAGAGATATAACAAAATGAGATACAGAGACAACAAGATAGAGATATAAGAAAATAGAGAAAAAGATAGAGATGACACGTAGAGATAGAGATATAACAAAATGGAGATGAGGGGATACAAGACAGAGATATAACAAAACAAAATGGAGAGATACAAGATAGAGATACAGAGAAGATAGGGGATACAGAGATGAGGATATAACAAAATGGAGAAGTGTGGGGATACAGAGATAGAGGATATAACAAAATGGAAAACGGATAATGGGGATACAGAGATAGAGATATAACAAAATGGAGAAGTGTAGGATACAGAGATAGAGATATAACAAAATGGAGGATACAGAGATAGATATAAACAAAATGATAGAGGAGATAAGAGATAGATGATATAACAAAATGGAGAAGGGAGGGATACAGAGATAGAGGATATAACAAAATGGAGAAGTAGAGATACAGAGATAGATGATATAACAAAATGGAGAAGTGGGGGATACAGAGACAGATGATATAACAAAATGGAGAAATAGGGGATACAGAGATAGAGGATATAACAAAAAATGGAGAAGTGGGGATACAGAGATAGATGATATAACAAAATGGAGAAATGGGGGATACAGAGATGAGAGAGATATAACAAAATGGAGAAGTGTGGGGATACAGATAGAGATATAACAAAATGGAGAAGTGTGAGGGATACAGAGATAGAGATATAACAAAACGGAGAAAGTGGGGATACAGAGATAGAGATATAACAAAATGGAGAAGGGGATACAGAGATAGAAGATATAACAAAATGGAGAATGGGGGATACAGAGAGAGAAAATATAACAAAATGGAGAAGCAGGTGGATACAGAGATAGAGGATATAACAAAACGGAGAAGAAGGGGGGATACAGAGATAGA
Organism: Tachypleus tridentatus; assembly: GCF_004210375.1. Taxonomy (NCBI): domain Eukaryota; kingdom Metazoa; phylum Arthropoda; class Merostomata; order Xiphosura; family Limulidae; genus Tachypleus; species Tachypleus tridentatus. The sequence continues at coordinate 87,380,741 of NC_134826.1, read as the reverse complement.
GATATAACAAAATGGAGAAGTGGGGGACAGAGATAGAGAGATATAACAAAATGGAGAATAGGGGGGATACAGAGATAGAGAGATATAACAAAATGGAGAAGTAGGGGATACAGAGATAGAGATATAACAAAATGGAGAGAAATGGGGATACAGAGATAGAGATATAACAAAATGGAGAGTGTGGGGATACAGAGATAGAGATATAACAAAATGGAGAAGTGTGGGGATAGAGATAGAGATATAACAAAATGGAGAAAGTGTAGGGGATACAAGATAGATGATACAAACAAAATGGAGATAGTAGGGGATACAGAGATAGAGGATATAACAAAATGGAGAAGTGGGGATACAGAGATAGAGGATATAACAAAATGGAGAAGAATGGGGATACAGAGATAGAGGATATAACAAAATGGAGAAGTGGGGGATACAGAGATAGAGGATATAACAAAATGGAGAAGTGTGGGGATACAGAGATAGAGGATATAACAAAATGGAGAGAGGATACAGAGATAGAGATATAACAAAATGGAGAAGTAGGGGATACAGAGATAGAGGATATAACAAAATGGAGAGAAGGGATACAGAGATAGAGGATATAACAAAATGGAGATGTGGGGATACAGAGATAGAGAGATAAGAACAAAATGGAGAAATGGGGGATACAGAGACAGAGGATATAACAAAATGGAGAATGTAGGGGATACAGAGATAGAGATATAACAAAATGGAGAAGTGGAGACAAGAGATAGAGATATAACAAAAAAATGGAAATGGGGATACAGAGATAGAGGATATAACAAAATGGAGAAGTGGGGGGATACAGAGATAGAAAATATAACAAAATGGAGAAGCGGGTGGATACAGAGATAGAGAATATAACAAAATGGAGAAGTGTGGGGGATACAGAGATAGAGAATATAACAAAATGGAAAAGATAAAGAAATTCGTCAAAATGGATATTTTGTCAGAGGAATGGAGGAGGGGGGAAATAGCGATGACATTTGTTAAAATTAAAGTCAGGAAAGATGCGATAAGGAATGAATATTAATTGAAGCTGTACTTACTACAAGAAAAACGTTCATTAATTATGTGTGGCATTGGAGTAGTTTTTCTCAGCCGTATTTGTCAGATGACCCTCGGGTACGGGCACTGGTAGTCACGACCCACCCCCGCATTATCTACACAGGGATGTAAAAGTTAGACATTTCTTGGTACAGTTCACAAAAAAAAGTGTTGTGTGTTTCTTAGACACCGAGAGGGCTCGAAAACATGCTTTAACTAAGAGCACATAGTCATCACCTTAGAAACTTGCTCGCGACTCAACATTTGAAAACAAAATAAAAAACTTCTGTGTTAGAGAATTTAATGTAGCTGTATGTTTGTTCCAGGCCTTTCAGGATCGGAATTGCTGTGTTTGTGTGTGGAGGGGAACTGAGTGTTGTAAACCAAATAGACTTGTATCGTGAACCTCATCATTATCTGGGGAGTTTAAAAGTTTGGGGGCTGAGTGGTCGAAGGTCTTCACGAAATTTGTCATCTTACCTGCTTATATTAAATTCTCAATACGTTCTTTGGTTTGTTTTAGAATTTCGAGCAAAGCTACATCAGAGTTATCTGCGCTAGCCGTCCCTAATATAGCAGTGTAAGACTAGAGGGAAGGCAGATAGTCATCACCACCCACCGCCAACTCTTGGGCTCTTCTTTTACCAACGAATAGTGGAATTCATAGGAACAGTATAATGTCCCCCACAACTGAAATGGCGAATACGTTTGGTGTGATGGAAACTTGAACTCATGACCCTCAGATTACGAGTACAGTGCCTTAACCACCTGGCCATGTCGGACCCACTTCTCAATATGAAACTAAAGTGACTTCATTCGCGCAAACTTACGGAACTCGACAATGTGAGGGAACTATTTAACTCACATTTGATTATACTATTTACTTATTTCTTTCTCTAGCGCTACGTATACATGTCACGTGGAAGGCTAATTCACCTGTCCATCAGTGTGTGTACTATTTACTGCATTCGCTGTGTTAGGTGGAACCAACTGGAGAATCTGTACGTAGGTTAGGTGGGAAGTTTTCTTGAATCCAGTCCCACCCATCAGACCATAAAGGGGTTGATGGCACGAATCTACTTGCTTTACAAAATGCCCCACCACACACAATTCTGACTGAGAAATCGTAGTACATAAAATTATACCCAAGTTCTATTACACAACATGGATTTAACGAACATTTCTCTCTTAGCAATTACAGCTTCCTTTGATAGCAATTTTTTACAACATATTTTCTGCAGTTATTTACCCATGTAAATAATATTTGTTTTGATGAATTTATTTACATTTTACATATTACCAAATCATTAATTTATAGTTTTTTTCTCAATTTGCACGTTCCAGTTTTGTCTCCAACATATGAAGAAGATAAATTCACAAGTTTTTAAAGGGAAGAAAATGGACTTTATTAGTCCATCAAAATGTTCCTTCTAGCTCCCATCTATATGTATTCGTTCAACCTTTTTTTGAAGTTAGTTAAATTTCATGCCTCCACCACCCTTGAAGACAGTTTATTCCAAAAACCAATCAATCTGTTTGAAAAGTAATAGTGTGTAAGTTGCAGACGACTCATACATTGCCAAAATTTGAATTTATGACGTCTGTCCTACTGTTTTCACTACTAAACACAAAATAAGTTTGATGGATCTATCAACATCCTTAAGAATCCTAAACATTTTAATCGAATCCATTCTGAACCTTCCCCTCTTCAGAGAAAACACGTTTAGATATTTGTCTCTCCTCATATGACAATCCCACCATCCCAGATATCATCCTAGTGGCTCTCATCTGAACCTTATCCAATAATTCAATGTGCTTCTTGGGGAAGGGACCCAAACACCTTTGACACAGTATTCTAATTAAGGCCTTACAAGTTTGCATATATTTCTGCTTCAAATTTGTGCTTTTTATTTCTTTAGAATATTCATTTGAACCTGTCAGTTGTTTTTCTTCTGCTTAAGCTATCCTAATTTTTTGCTAAGCTTTCTGGATTTTGTCAGGGTATCCATCTTATTTTACTTTCTGTTACTAAGAAGTTTTCTTTCTAGCACTTTCTGAACTATTTTTAATTCATTCAGAATTTATTTCACAAATGGTGTTAGCAGTTCTCAGTTGTAATGAAAAGTTAAGATATCTTGATGTTGGAACTACGCCATCTTTTAATTTGAATGTTAAATCGGATCTCAAAACCTTGATTTAATCCATGATGAAAGAGCTTGCTGTGAATATGTTCATTGGTAAATACCAACATAAAACCTTAACTCCACTGTCATATGAAAGTCAAGCCTTGTCGCCACTTAACAAATTTGACATCCAATTTTAATACACATTAATTTGAAATATGATGGTATTTTTTCAGATATTGTAGGAACATGTATGATCATTTACTTGAAATATATACAAAATCCCAACTGTATTGGTATTTGAACGCGAGATTATCCGCTTAATGTTCCAGCGCTCTGACAGTTAAGACAATTTGAGCGTTACAAACATACAGTAGCTTTTACACACACGCGCATATACAGATTATTTATTGCATGACAAGCTCAGTATATATAAACAATACTTTATTTCACATAAACAAGTCCTACGTTCTGTTGTGTGAAAGAACTGTATTTCTAACTACCTGGATTTTATTAAATAACTTAAGAATTCTGCCTTGTGTAAATTAGGTAGCTAAACCTAACAAAGGGCACGCGTCTGAATTATAGTAAACAAATCAAGTTTGTATCATAGACGTGTTTTAACTTCCCATATTTCATTCACTAATTACTTATAGGCTTACTGCATTAAATACAGTGGAAGAACTCTTTCTTAAATCAATTACCGACCTACCTCCTTACGTTCTTGGATCATATATAAAAACACGTGTGGTGACTGTGATGCCACTTAGGTTGGCAAAACTATATGCCAATTACACCTGGGTACATACGGAATTATCAATCAAAACTGGTAAAAAACAAAAAGTGTCAAATCCACCAGACTCCACAATTCGCTCACATGGTGAAAACACTAACCACTTCGCCTTGATTACGGATTTCAATCATCTCATTTGGATCATCAAGTACTGAACTTTTAATGAAAGAAAGTTTATTTATTAAAAACGAACTCCCAAATTTAAATAATTTCACGACAACAAAGTCTGTTCTAAACACCTGTACAGCATTATTCTATTATCCATTTGTATCTTAATTTATTCCATACTGTTATGCTGCATTACAATTACTTTTATAGAATATTTAACCTTTATAATATGTCTGTATCTAATAATGTATCATGTTCAATATAGCTTACTGAATATGGAATACGTGTATGTTTAAGTGAACACACGTGTCAAATGTTTGGTTTTGCTGCCGTCGTCCAATTTAAAACGTAATGCGCTCTTAATATGAGAAAAATACTCAATATTTTTTAAAAACTAAAGTTTGTAATTACATTAAATAATAACAGAAGCGACGGACTTATATTAGACTTCCGCACTCAATTTTGTTTTACTTACTTATTAATAGTATGTAAATTGACCTGCCAACCCAATATAGACGTCAACCGATCATATTTAAGGCTTAACAAAATTAACCAGAATTTTAAAAATAAATTATTGCGGAATAAACTTAGATCCAGCATGCTTCATCGTTGGAGTAAAATACTCGATTGCATCTCATTGGATAGACTGATAGATCATACAGGTTAAAGTGACGTCATAATTCGTCTACCCCACCCTCTTCTGGAACTTAAAACCACTTTTTCAGGTGTTACGTGCTTCCAATGAAGCGACCTCCCTAGAACACACGTTTCATCGAACTTAAAGTACATTTCAAATAAAGTTTAAACTAATTTTATTTTTAATATTTTGTCTTTAAAATCCCAGAGTGAAGGTTAATAAACAAACATTTAATTTATAAGCTTAAGTGAAAGTTCTCATTTTTCCTTTTATTCAGATATTAATAATATATTTATGAAAAATATATGGAAGATTACGATACATGGATTTCGTTAACTTCATTTGGGCATTAGGATATGTATTATCCAAAAAACTGGCTGGTAAGTATTGATGTTATGAAAATAGTAATGAGGTATCATTTTTACTGTTATTTTTTACTTCTAAATTAATAATTCATACATTTGAAGTCATGTAGTGTATTTCCAAATTTCAATTGACTGTTTTTGATTTTGAAATATTTTTATTTTACTTTTCTCTACTAAGATCTGATTTAATTAGGACGTCACTCCCCTTTAGTGTGTCACCTTAGGTACTCTTCTAGTGTACATGTTTGCACCCACACACATATTACATTATAAACACATGTAATAAAACATATACACTCAACGGTTTTAGTGTTTGACATACAGTACATCAGGAATGTTTCCACAGTTCAATTTCACTTCATTTTGAAATGATAACGATGGACCATTTGACCCATCTTGAAAACTCCAAACTTCCTAAAGAAACTTCTTCCTGTATCCAACTTTGATCTCTAAAATATTTGCCCAGTCTTCTTTAAGGGCTTTGAAAATTACAATATCTACCACATACGAAGGAAGCTATTGTATAGGTCAAACATTTTATTAGAAAAGTAAAGGTACCTTTACCTGACTTTTCCATCATTTAAATGTATATCATCTCAGCATCATTCTGATACTTTTATAATCTTTAAAATGTATTCATAACCTACATGGGTCATCCTCTTCTGGGAAAACATGTTGACAAAGTACAACCTATTTGTCCTCACATAATAACCTTCAAAACTGGAATTACCTTGGTGGTTCTTGGTTTGGTTTGTTTTAGGACCTTCAGATTATGAGTTGAGGGCCTTAACCATCTGGCCATGCTGGGTCTGGTAGTTCTTTGACCTTTCATAAATAAGATGACAAATATTGAATAAAATATATCACATGAGGCCTAACAAGCCTTATATTATCAAGTCTGAGGAGTTCAAGTTCTTCTTATCTCTCAAATAGTCATAAATCTGTGAAACAAATTACCACCTACAGTGGTAGAATCTGCAATGTTGGAAGAACACAACAAAAGTGATGAACATTTTGGGAATCGGGGGCTGAATTCAGCAAGTAGTTTCTGTTTACTGAGGTAGCTTGAGTTTGTTTTTGAATTTCGTGCAAATCTACTCGAGGGCTATCTGCACTAGCTGTCCCTAATTTAGTTGTGTAAGACTAGAGGGAAGGCAGCTAGTCACCACCCACTGCCAACTCTTGGGCCACTCTTTTACCAATGAATAGTAGGATTGACCATCACATTATAATGCCTCCATGACTGAAAGGGCAAGTGTGTTTGGTGCGACAGGGATTCGAACCCTCGACCCTCAGATTACGAGTCAAACGCCTTGACCCACCTGGCCATTGCCAGGGCAGGTAGGTTCAGAGTCAGGATATTCCTGATGTCTGATAACTCACTATCATTAATGTAAAAATTTAGTTAAATTTTTAAAAAAATTCTAGAAAAATACCTGAAAGGAACTAAAAAAAAACTAATTAAGTTGTTTAAAGACTCACCAGGATATGGAAAAATTAAGTAAAACTGAAAATGTTTTAAAATCATTTGTATTAACTTTTGACCACAATTGTTTTAATTAATTAAGTTATACTCGAGAAGATATAAATGTATATTTATAAATTTTAACTGATGTAAAATGCTTGTGAGTTATTGTGAATTTCCAGATTTTAAACTGTTTAATACTGATGCTTTTCAAACAAGTGGTGTAGTTGAGTTTTATATAAATCAATGAGTAGCAGCCTGTTAGGATGCAAGACAAAAGAGTTCTTGAAATTTGTGCCTCTACACTATAATACGGGGAGAATAAACCTTGCTTCCTTATACCTCTAAGATATCTGTCTAATAATATTAAAATGTATTTTTGGTACAAGCTGATCTTATATCCATTAGTTGTGCTACAGTTCATAACTGGTTCTACATCATTCAACAAGAAAACTACAAACATTCCCTAGAACGCATGCAGGCATTATTTGATTATAAGGAAATTGAACTTTTCATAGAAAACAGACAATTGGGTTAATTCTATAGACTCTGTGCATGTGTAAGAGAATGGTTTTTGATATTATAAATGACCCACTTATAACAGTCGTGGCTAACAAAAAAATGAACACAGTGAAATCTCAACTTTAGTTTTGAAACTTACATACATTGTAATTTCAATATTATAGTTACTGAAATACTATTTTATGTTGTTCACATAAAAGTTGTTTTCCTACAGTACATGTAACTTAAGACTAATAATGCTTTATGTTGCCTCATTTTGGTATTGTTCTTCTGTGAAAAATTGAGACTTAGAGGTCTGGTAAAAAAAACAAAAGTAGTCCCAAAGTTGAATCTACATGAATCACAATAAGGGTGTTCATGGGTTGAAAGCTTTTAACTGGAAACTACTATGGGCTTCCTTCAAACACACAACAGCTATGAAAAACTGTAGGATGAGATCAAGTTTGCTATTAGTTTACAGTCAGTGTCATCATCGTGTGCTATCTTCCTCAGGAAGATTGACTGTCACAGTTCTCCACTTCTGTCTGTTTTGTGATTTTCTCACCAGGTCTTCATGTTTTACTATATTTATGTATGAAAAACAGCTGGTTTGGGTTGAGATTTTTTTTTTTTTATGTAGAGGAGCAAACAACGTTTCAACCTTCTTCAGTCATCGTCAGATTCACATCATATATATTTTACTCTACAAGTGGGTTTTCTCATCATCACTGATCTTTAATATTTGTTTTACACACTGTTGTTTTTCTTCCCCTATTTTTTTTCTTTCTGTTTGCCCCCTTGATGTTGTCTTGTCTCATAATATGGCCGAATTATGTTAGTTTCCTCTTCTTGATGGTTGGTACAACACAACTTTACACATTCACAACATTGAGAACTTCTTTGTTCATTACCTTGTCTGTTTAGGATATTTAAATAATCTTTCTGTACAAATGTTTCCAGTTTGTTAATCAATACTTGTGTCAAGGCCCATATTTCACAGTCATGTAACAAGGTCATGACTCTCTTCCTTGTTTTTACACTTATGTTCTTTGATGTCAAACTTGTTTTACTACTATTAAAGGCACCTCAGTTCTTTTCACTATTTATTGGTTTAGACTAATGATGCAATAATAAAGGAAGGAAAATATTAATTGAGAGAGAGAGAGATTTCTTGAAGTCATTCTACATTAAATGATCAATGGGCTTACCAATTAGTGTTATATCTTTGGTTTCTTCTTAAGCAACAGCAAGGATGTGATTGCAAGTGTTAAACATTTGGGAAAGAGTGATTATTACATTGCTAGGTTCAATGTTATGCTACATGTTGAGGTAAAAAAATAAATTTCATTTCCTAACTTTTAGAATCCAATTATGAGATCATGAGAAAAAAAACTTGTAATTAGAGAATTGGGACAGAAAGTTAAAAACTGATGTGGGAGAAATTTGGGAAATATGAAAAAATATTGTATTATTAATTGAAAGATAGGCATTTCTAGTAAGAGAAAAGAATAACATGGAACTCAAACCTCACTGATTTACCAGAGACAAGAGATGAAAGACAATTTTAACATTGGGAAGAATTCTAGTCCAACAAAAGAAATTTTACAAATTAAGTGAACTTTCACATTATAAATTAAAGTCAACAAGGATTCAACTATGGAAAATCTTGAATTGTGTTTGTTTTTTTCAGATGCCATGTTATCTGTATTATAGAAAGAGCGTGGACTTGACATACATCTTAAAAAGATGTTGATAAGATAGCATACAAAGAAAAAGAAAATTGCATCAGTTAAGGTTGGGGAATAATGATTTAACTGGGTCATAGAGCAGTTTACTGGCAGAAAGTAAAACATTGTTATTAATTAAAGCTAGTCAAATGGTCATCTTTAATTTGTTGGTCATGTTTGAAAAAAAATTTTCTTGAAAATATGTGAAATTAATGTCACTTAAAAATAATTTTTAACCTGTAATCGCATTAATTAATATATTATGTTGTGCTTTTTAATGCAAATCTAACAGATTTAAAATTATTTCAACTACAGTTAACCTCCTTACCAAAAATGAACAACTCACTTGGTTTCAATTGTAATAATATCCCAGATGATTAAAGTTAAAACTTGTAAACAACCACAGTGAAAAAAAAAGTATTAGTTACTTATATCTCTGGAAATTCACAATAAATCATGAAAATTAAATAAAACCTTAAACAAACAAAAACCAATGAAATGTAGAATACATGAAGTGTAATAAAAAAAACTAGTACTCTTATCTGATGTTAATAACTCTTAAAACTGATAGGCTGTTTTCTAATAGTCCAACTGCATGATTGTTAGTTATAATTAAGATGTACAAGTCTAAATTAAAAAATCTCTACTGCAAACCCCTAAACATTTGAAGTTCTAAATTCATATGAATTGGTTCTAATCTTTAAGTTTAATTTCAGCTTTAAAACTACATGGAATCTTCCACAATTTGTAGCTCTAATAAAAGCAAAAAACTTTTTCACTGCGTTAATTTCTATTACAATTACATATTTTTTGTTAACATTTAAAGATATTTGCAATTTCGTTTCATTACCTTTTACATTTGAGTTTTCGGTTTTGGTATAACGAGGTTGCGAATTTCTGTCCTGTTGCTCTCTCGTTAGAACAGCACTCAAAGCCGGCTCTGTTTGTAACAGAAGACGGCAAGTTAAATAGACCATCAGTACATATATTCGACGCTGGATTCTAAACAACACCATCGCGCTCTTTGAATTCTCTCACGAGAAAACTAAACTGCCCTTGGTCATAACTTTTATAGTTTAGTAATTTATATCCATCATGAAACCTACAAGACCACATTTCTTTAAAGTTTATACACTTTAAGTTACAACCACAGTAAAAGTTCCCCCATCACTACTGTTACTACACCTTACGACAATCGCAACTTACCGGACTAGCCAAACCTCCACATCAGTAGTCACACTACACTTCCAACCGTAGTATTAGAGACACCTAGTAGCTGATATTCTCACTGGAACGAACAGATGATTTTCTTATTTATTAACAGCTTTCAAGTAATTTTGATCGTAACAAAGATGACAGTTAAGTTTTAAATTTTAAACCACCTATTTAAGTTTCAATTATATCTAAAATTATTTGCATACTTCATTTTCATGATACATTTTTAAATTTTCAGAAATTTTTTGTACTAAAACTAATGTTAAGAGCCTGATTACTTTTATTTCTTACTACTTGTGACATCTAGTAGCAATTAGTTTGACTATTTCAGAGGCGCAAATATGCTATTTTCTCATTTGTCAACAGTATTCACGTGCCCTTATCGTAGCAAAGATGGCAGCTTCCAGTAGCACTACAGTTACTAGCAGTAGTAGGTCTGGTAAGTTAGAGATTTAAGACACTGATTTAAGAATTAATTTTATTTAGAATGCTTTACATGTTATACTTGTAAATTTTCGGAATATATATATTACCAGTTTTAACATGCTGATAGTCGACCTATTCACTGAATAGGTTGTTTAAATTTGAAAATTTAATATATATAAATATACTGATGACACAAAACAGGTGTGTACTAGTTCCAATGAATTGGAAAAGCCCTGTTATTACGGACAATATGCATTATGATCCACCTTCTTTTTATTTCCGTGACATAGGATGTTAATTCTCATTTGCTAGCATAAACCGTTATTACAAACCACCTAGAGCAGAAAAGGTCTTGGGGGTTGGACGTGTGAAACAAATGGCTAGTTGTTGTACTGTTGATTGAAAGATCCATGGAACACGTGGTTGATTTTATTTTGATGAAGCTTTTGACCATCTGTTTGAACGTGGTACTTAAGCTAAAAGCACCCACTTTTTTATTATTATTATTTGGTACATACCTGTAATATATGCATCTAATCATTTCTAGTGGATAACCTTAGAGTTTAATATAATATATGAATAACAAAAGACAACGTAGTTCATTCAAGACTGTTTTTGCACATCCATGTTAAAGATGGTTCACATTCTAAATATTAGAGTACATGCCCATAAAATATAAAGGTGTCATTCCATGTCAAATCGTCCAGATTTTGGAAAGTTTTTCAGGTGATCCCCTAAGAATGCCTTGAAAAAAATTTGCATGTGCTCATCTACCCATATAATGAAAACTTGCCAAAGATTAGGTCAATATCTCTAATAGTTTCTGATTTACAACCCTGTAAAATTTAATTATTTTTTTTTGGCAAATTCATTTTCAGGCAACTGTGGCTGCTTAAAGCTGCAAGAGTAATGGTATGGTGGTAGAAGGTTGAAATTTGCTACAATAACTAAATTAATCTCACAGAAGTCAAAAATGGTCTCAAATCAAGTTTATCTCTCTTAGGATTTTCATAGTGAGGCTGAAAAATCACATGAAAACCCAAAATTGTAAAAAAAACATTGATTTATTTAATAAGCCATAGCTCTAAGACTTAATATGATACAAAGCTGAATTTTATTTTTAAATTTCCTATAACATATCACTTGATAAATCAGCAATTGTTGTAAATAAAAGTCTATTAGATCTCTTGTAAAAAAATTTAGTTGCATGCAACTTTTTATGATTTAACTAAAAATAGCCCTACTTCAGGCCACAGTTTGACCATATCACCAGTTATTCAGCCTTTTCAGATTTTTACCATATATTCTTACATTTCTGAATATGATCTACAAAAAAATCAGGATGGTGTTCAACCTACTTTTTGATTTATAATTTTTTAAAGTATCCTCTGACCATACATTTTTTACTTTAAAAAAATCTCAATTCAGGTGTGTTACTGTGTGCAAATATATCCATACAATTTTGAAATAATTTATGAACCCCATTGAAATATTCTAATCAGCCTTTACCCTATGTTCTTACATCTTTGAACATGATCTTCAAAAAAATCAAGGTTGTGAAAAATAATAAATTATCAAATTTTAAGTGTCTCTGATATGTACCTTTGGACAAAGGACCACATTCTGGATATTCAGTTCTTTCTTGTCAATCAGTAATCAGTCCTGCAGAATTGTGTAAAGTTTGATCCACTTGAGTGCTATCAAACATGCAAAACTGTGGCAGGTATTAGGTTACATCATAGCTTTATTCCCCACTCTACCAACAAATTTTATATGAGAAGGCTATCAGATGCTGATGTGTACACAGTTGTAACTGTTGGTAGTAGCAATGAAAGTGATGCTGCAGCAGCTCAAATAGGGTCTAATGATAACAATAACAATTATCAGCCAGGGAAATATGTCATGCATATACGATCATGAATGGTATGTGGGAAACATAAAAGATAGATCAGATGGACATTCCGATGTGTTGGTGTCATTTATGAAGAAATCAAGAAACAAACTGTTTTCATGGCCTGCAAGGTCACATAAAGATGAAAGCTGGATTCCTTTCCAACATATTCTTTGTCTGATAAGTGCACCTACCGTGCAAGGCAGTAGTGCTTGCCACTATGTTCTAAGTCAAAGTAATCTCAACATAATTAAACTCGAATTTCAGATATTTATTCAAGCTGTCTGAACAAAGCAATATTTATTTGATGTTGTTAAGGCTAATTTATTGCCAAAGCAGTTTTTGAAACATTTCATTGTCATGATTATTGCAGTTTGGTGTGACTGTAATCTTTCTCAGTTATCCCCTGTTATAGCACTGTGCTTTTTGTGTCTGATTTACCTTTGTATTTATTATATTGTAAATCTTAAACTCAGCCATATCTGCATAACTGTAATGCATACACATTATATTTGCATTGCCATATTTTCTAACTAGTTATGCCAATAAACTTGCTCAGAAATGAATTAATTCTTTCTTGTTTTTTATAACTTCATTATTTAATATCGTGAAAGGCTGGTTAGAATATTTCAGTGGGATTCATAAGATTCTGACAGGTATTTTTCAAAATTGTATGGATATATTTGCACACAGTAACACACCTGAACTGAATTGTTTTTAAATAAAAAACGTATGGTCAGAGGATACTTTAAAAAATTATAACTCAAAAAGTAGGTTGAAAACACCATCCTGATTTTTTTTTGTAGATCATATTCAGAGATGTAAGAATATATGGTAAAATATCTGAAAAAGCTGAATAACTGGTGACATGGTCAAACTATGGCCTAAAGTAGGGCTACTTTTAGTTAAATCATAAAAAGTTGCATGCAACTACATTTTTTTACAGGAGATCTAATAGACTTTTAATTACAACAATTGCTGATTCATCAAGTGATATGTTATAGGAAATTTAAAAACAAAATTCAGCTTTGTATCATATTAAGTCTTAGAGCTATGGCTTATTAAATAAACCAATGTTTTTTTTACTATTTTGGGTTTTCATGTGATTTTACAGCCTCACTATGAAAATCCTAAGAGAGATAAAGTTGGTTTGAGACAATTTTTGAATTCTGTGAGATTAAATCAGTCAGAGTAGCAAATATCGGCCTTCTACCACCATTACTCTTGCAACTTTAAGCAGCCAAAGTTACCCAAAAATGAATTTGCCAAATATAAAAAAAAATTAATTGAATTTTACAGGGCTGTAAATCAGAAAGTATCAGAGATATTGATCTAATTTTTGGTGATTTTTCATTATATGGGTAGATGAGCATGTGAATTTTTTCAAGGCATTCTGTGGAGGTCACCTGCAGCCTCCTGGATGATTTGACATGGAATGACTTAAAGTTCAGTCCTCTCACCAGAAAGATATCAAATTCTGTTTATACTATAACTCATTTTATAAGTCAATCATAGTTTTTAAAAAAATAAAGTTATGTTAACTGTAGCTAAGCTTTTTTTTTTCATCTTATTATCTTTAGAATATAGCACAGAGAAATTGGTAGATTTTATCCTATTGACCCCCTTGGTAATCTTATAAGCTTCAAGAAAATAATATTTAAGATATCTTAATCTATCCCTGTGAGCTTACCCTGTCATCTGTGTAGTTATCCCATTAATTTTTCTTTGAACTCTTTCTAATTTGTCAAGATACTGTGTTAGATAAGGAAACAAAAACTACACACACCTGAATAAGTGAAGCCTAAATCATGATAATTAAATTTTGTGGCTAGTAATACACCCTAAAAATTATATTACTTTTACCAATAGCAACAGAAACTTCTTTGACAACCTGAATGATTATCCATTGTATTTACAAAGCCTTTTCTATAGTCTCACTACTGTGTGAATTACTATCTATATTAAACACACTAGAAATTGTGTGACATAATTAGTTATATTAATTGATTAAAAGCTATTTGCCAGATGTTTGCTTCGGTTACCAACAGATTGAAATCATTCTATGATACCTCGACATTCTCAGTACAGCTTGAAAAACTCAACAGTTTCATGTTATCATCCAACTGTACTAATTATGACCCTGTTGGTAACATCATTGTGTATACATAACATCCACCCATGTGTTTGCTGTGTGTGGCAACCCATGAAGGGGAGGAGAGGATCCTGGTGGTTGAGGGGTCCAACCCTAACACACCACTTTGGCCTTGAATTCCTGTAGATGAGCAGCCTTGGGGTGGCCCTCCTTGGGCTAGGGTCAACCAAGTACCAGTGTTGAATGTTTTTAACAGGTGTTGTGGATATTGTATTTGATGCTAGTGTTTGAGTAATGTGCTCATGAAACCCTGGCATTGCTGCAGTGTCCTTGTTTGACATTGTAGTGCATTTCCTTGTAGGGATCCATGATGGGTAGGATCAGTGGGCACCGAAACTTCCATCTTTTTTTATTATGGATCCTTCAAATCAAAACTTAAATAAAATAATGAAAAAACAGTCCATAGGTAAACGACCACGTCTTAAAGATTCTGAGCAGCAATCTTCAACGTCTGTACCACCTGTTGTACCTTATTTTCTTATCCTACATTCTCTTTCAGACAAACCTTTAGGGCAAATGTCTTTCTTTTTCATTCAGAAGGTACTAGAGGGACTTGCTGGCTCTCTAAAGTCAGTAAAGAAGCTTCGATCTGGAGACATATTGGTGGAAACATCCACATCTCAACACAGTGAACTCCTCTTGCATTCAAAGGCAATTGGGGATATATCTATTGAGGTTACACCTCATGCTACTTTGAATTCATCATGAGGAGTTATTGTTGAGAGGGATTTGAAGAACATCCCAGAGTCAGAGATTCTCACTGGTTTCTCCACCCAAGGAATTTCTGCAGTGAGGCATATCTCCACTTGTAAAGATGGAATTACGATGCTGACCAATATCCTCGTTCTGTCATTTACATCACCACGTCCACCAGCAAACATCAAGGCAGGTTATCTTAATTGTAGGGTATGGCCATACATTCTAAACCCCTTCTGATGTTTCCAGTGTCAGTGATTCGATCACTCAAAGATGTCATGTCATGATTCCTTGACATGTGCTTATTGTGGTGGCAAGGACCATGATGCTTATGAGTGTGAAATGGACCCTCATTGTATCAATTGCAATGGCTCTCACCCATCCTAATTTCATTCTTGCCCTAAATGATTGGAAGAAAAATAGGTGCAGGATAACATTACTTACCATGAAGCTTGAAAGTTGCTGTCCACCATTTCATCTCGGACTATGTTGCTGCACTTCATTCCACAACTACAGTGGGAGTGCAGACAGATCTCTCTGTGCCTCCAAAATAATTGTTCTCAAAACAAATGAAAGTCTTTTGTCCTCCATGGTTAAAAAAAAGTTGAATCAACCTCAATACCCATCTCTGTTCTTTACATATATTCCAACATATTCCAAGATCCACTTCCTTTGGTTCTGGGTACAAACATTTCTTCAGATACATCTTCAGTCACTGGAATCCGCTTCCAACAGCAAAGACCTGCCCAATCAACCCATAGCAGTATCCATAGAGGTCAATAGACCTCCCTCGAATAAAGACAGTAAAGAAAAGAGACATGGTTGTAAACAGAAGGTTTCTCCACCCAATTTGCCTATAAATAAATAAAAATGGCTACCTTGATACAATGGAACTGTTGAGGTTTATGTTCTAATCTGGATGACATCAAAACACTGATTGCTTTCTACCATCTTCTATGTCTTTCCTTACAGGAAACATTTCTGAGACCTGCCGATTTTCTTTGTACAGAAATGATAGGCTGTGTGATGAACGAGTGCATGGAGGGGTGGCACTGTTGATTGATCAGTATGTGCCCACCCTGTTTTTGCCACTCGACACATCTTTGGAGGCCATAGCCATCCGTGTTTCCTTGGGTTGTACCATCACTGTTTGTTCTCTTTAACTGTCATCTGAAGAGACCTAAGATCAATCAGACCTTGATTCTCTCATTGAACAGTTGTCATCTCCCATTTTAATCCTGGAGGACTTTAATGGACATCATCCCATCTGAGGAAGTGCTGATATTGATAGGAGAGGTCATTCCATAGAGAGTATGCTCTCTGATCACAATCTTTCTCTTTTCAGTAATGGTTTTTCTACTTATTTTAATGCACCTAGTCAGTCCTTTACTGCTGTTGATCTCTCAGTTTGCTCCCCTTTATTATTCTCCCATTTTTCATGGAGGGTTGACATTAACCCACAAAGCAGTGATAATTTTCCTATAATTTTGAGAGAGACTGGCTATGGTTGATGCCACCTGACCCGTGTGCCCCAGTGGAAGCTGGATCAAGCAAACTAGCTTTCCTTCACTCTCTCACAGAACTTGATCCTGCCATTGTCTGTAAACCATCAGTAAAAGACTGTGTGGCAGCAGTAACTGACTGTATTATACAAGCAGATGCTCAATGTATTCCTAACACCTCGACACGTTTTCCACGATATCCTTGTCCATGGTGGAATCCTGCCTGCCACATGGCACAAAAGGCTCAAAAATGGGCCTGGGATACTTTTTGTAGGTATCCCACACTCTCACACTGCATCACTTTCCAGCAGGCCCGTGCACATACTCGGTGGATAAGACGTCAAAGCCAGAAGGAATCTTGGATAAAGTTCACAACCAGCATATCTTTTCTCACCAGTTCCAAAGTCATATGGGACAAGATTTGAAATGTCAATGGGTTATATAATTCTGTCCCCCTCTTGATCTTGCTTTCTAATGGCCAGGAAGTAGCTGACACCTGGGGCATCACTGATACTCTAGGTGAAAGCTTTTGCCGGGTGTCTAGCACTTCTACTGCTTCCTCCACCTTCTTAGTCATCTAGACTCGGGCAGAGCAATCACCTCTTTCCTTTTGAGCTGATTGTCTCTATGACTATAATTGTCCCTTTAAACTGATGGAACTCAAACTGGCCCTTCATCGGTCTGGCAGTACATCGGTTGGACCTGATGATGTACACTATGAAATGCTGTGCCACATATCTCTTGCTTCTCTTTTGATTGTTTTAATCAGATCTGGCAGGAGAATGTTTTCCTGATGCCTGACACCTTGCTGTTGTCCTACCTTTCTCTTAGCATGGAAGGATCCCAAGATTCCTTCAAACTACTGTCCAATTTCTTTGACAAGCTGTCTCTGTAAGACCTTAGAGAGGATGGTTAATGCTCGTCTTGTTTGGTTCCTTCAATCAAACAACCTCCTCTTGCCCACTCAGTGGACCACCTGATTTGACTTGTAATATCAATCAGAGAGGCCTTTCTCAAACGACAACATCTTATATTATGAGAAGGCATTTTCCAAGACCTCCATATATATGGGTTACATGGCCATTAACCCATTTTTAAAAATTTTTAATGGACAGGAGATTCCAAGTTTGTGTGAGTTTGACACTTTCCCATTTTTTTCTACAGGAATTTGGAGTCCCTCAGGGCTGTGTTTTGAGTGTCACACTATTCAGTATAAAGATTAACGCCATCACTGAACAACTCCCTCTTACCATTGCAAACGGGCTCTAAGTCGATGACTTTCACATCTCATGTCAGTCATCAACCATAAGGTATATTGAGTGGCAGCTACAGATTGCCCTCAATCATTTACTAAAGTGGACCACAGCAAAGGGCTTTAACTTCTCTATCTCTAAAACTGTCTGCATGCACTTTTGCCGCTAATGGGGTATTCACCCTGATCATGAACTCTATGTTGGTAAAGTTATGCTGCCTGTGGTCCTTGAGACAAAGTTCTTGGGGCTTATCTTTGACTGTAAGCTGACCTGTATACCACACATCAAGCAGCTATGGGTCAAATGTACAAGAGCACTGAACATCCTCCGTGTCCTCTTTTCCACCACTTGGTGAGTGGATTGATGTTCTATGCTAAAGATATATCATGCTCTTATTCAATTGAAACTTGAATATGGATTACTGGTCTATGGCTCTGCCAGGACCTCTGCCTTAAATATGCTGGACCCCATTCATCATCCAGGACTTCGGCTCTGCATCGGGGCCTTCCGCACTTCCCCAGTTCACAGCTTACACACAGAGTCTCATGAATCTTCTTTGCACCTCTGCTGTTCGCAACTGTCTTTACTATATGCTTTGAAACTTCGTTCCTTACCAAAGCATCCCACCTGGGGTTGTGTTTTACTTCCTCAGTGAGCTGTACTTTTTCAGAACAGAAGATCTGCTATTGCTCCTTTTGGCCCTTCATATTCAGGTGCAGTTGGATGAATTTGGTCTGTCCTTGGATAACATTGCAGAATCCACTGGTCAGCCCATCCCACCATGGCTTATTACAGTCCCCAAATGTGATTTATCTTTAAGTTATCTGAGAAAAGCAGACACTCCCAATTGGAAATACTGTCTGCTTTTCTCAGAAATGACATACAGTTCAGCGTTATCCCCTCTACATCTTCTGTGTTTACTGCTGAACTATACGCCATTTCTTTTGTCCTGGATCACATAGAAGCTAAGCAGTACTCAAACAGCACTATTTATACTGACTCACGTAGTTCTCTACTGGCCCTGGAATCACTTCACATTAGTTCACACCCTGTTCTCACCAATATTCAACACCAACTTGTCCATTTCTCTTTAACATCTACTTCTATCCAGTTTTTCTGGATACTGGGCTACATTGGTATTCACGGGACAGTGTTATTGGTGATGGAAATGTTCTTAGTTTTTAAAGGCCATTAATTATTTTAATGCTATTTAAGTTTTTAATTTATACATTAGACCTTTTTTAATGTGATTCCCTTTTAAGAATGAAAGTACATCTAGTTCGACTTGAAATTAGAAAATGTCCATAACATCAAATAACTCAAAACCAGGACTGGAAAGGCCAATTTCAGGTGACTAACACTGCTGTTTGAACTATCTGTTAGTAGTTTGTTTTATCTTAATTTCCTTTTCATGAATTTCACTAAATTCACTTTAATTTTAACTTTTTACCTGATGTTTGGTGCAGATAGCCTAGCTGCTTTGTGCCATAAAACACTAAACCAACCAGCCAACCAACTGATGCTGATGTCTTGGTAGGGTGCTTAACAAGCCCTAGTGTTGTTGCAGAGTCTTTGTTTGACATTTTAGTGCATCCCCTTGTGGGACTCCATGGTGGTTGGGGTTGGTGAACACTGTAATAAAAATTAAATAGTTCATAGGTAAGTAACAACATCTAGAAGACTTTGAATAGCTGTCTTTATGTCACTTTGTGCCTGTACCCCTTTTTTTTTTAATAATGCATTCTTTGTCGGGCAAACCTGTAGGCCAGATGTTTCCCTCTTTTATTCAAAAGGGATTAGGGATATTTGCTGGCTCTCCAAAATCAATCAAGAAACTATGTTCTGCTGACATCCTGGTGGAACCAAATGCACAATGAACTCTTTCTGAATTCAAAAGCCATTGGAAATATACTTTATGAGGTTACTCCTTGTGCTACTTTGAGTTATTCACAAGAAGGGATAGTTGGGAGAGATTTGAAAAACATCCTCGAGTCTGATATCCTAGCTGGTTTCTCCAACAAAGGCATTACTGCTGTGCATTTTATCTCCACTCTCAAGCAACAAATTATGCTGCATACCAATGTTCTCATTTTGAAATTTTCATCACTACGTTTGCTTGCCTTTGTCAAAGCAAGTTATCTGAACTGTAGGGTATGGACTTGTGTTTTTAACCCTCTTTACTGTTTCCAGTGACAGCAGATGAGAAATTCAGAAACATCTTGTTGTGTTTCTTTAATGTGCTTACTGTGATTGGAAAGACCACAATGCCTACAAGTGTCAGTTGAACTCTCTCTGCATCAGCTAAAGTGATTTCCAATCCTCTTACTTTCATTTTTGCCCTAAGTAGATGGAGAAGAAAGAGGTACAGTATTAATAATGTTTCTTATCCAGAAGATCATAAGTTGTCGTCTTGTTCCGTGTCGGACATATACTGCTGTACTAAATTCCACTACTACGGTGTAGCTGCAGACATACTTTCTGTACATCTGTCAGAGTCACCATTTGGGGTGTTGGCTCTACACCGAGGCTTTCTACACTTTTCCAGTCCAAATTTTGTACACTGAATCCCACAAACCTCCTTTTCACCTCCATTGTTTGCAGTATGCTTCTAAACTCCAGTCCTTACCACAGGGTTTGTGTCTTCCTTTCACAGTGAGTTATGCTCTTTTAGAATAGATGTTCTGCTGTTTACCAGACACAGCTGGCTATATTTGGGTCTGTCATTGGATGACATTACTGTTTCTACTGATCAGCACATCCTACCATGACTTACTATCCCCACCTCTAACCTTTCTTTGAGTCATCTGATGAAGGCAGATAATCCTGATTGGAAGTACCATCTTCTCTTTGCTAAACATCTTTTAAACCATCTTTTTATTCCTGTTTATATGGGTGTTTCAAAATCAGGTGTCTGTTGAATCTGCTATGATTTGTTGTGGCTTAGTGGTTGTTCACAGGATCCTCTCTACAGTTTGTGTTCACTGCCAAGTTATGTGCCATTTCTCTTTCTCTGGATCGTGTAGAAGCTATGCAATACACAAATTGTACTATTTACATTAACTCTCTTAGCTCTTTACCAGCCCTGGAATTGCATTACATTAGTTCTCACCCTGTTCTCCTGACGTTCAAAAATGGCTGGTCCATTTTCATTTATTTTCTGCTTCAATCCAACATTTCTGGATACCTGGCCACATCCGTATCCATGGGAACAAACCTACTGACACCATAGCTAAGTCAGTCTGTTCTGATGCTGTTGCAGTTGTGCCTTTCCATAAATGGACTACAATCCTATATTCAAGGCTTGGCTTTGTGCCAGATGGCAGTTGACTAGGTGTTAGCAGTGTGATATCAAGCTTTTCCAGATTGAAAGTAAGTTGTCCTTGCTAGGTAATGCATTATTCACATTTTATAATCTCATCTGATCTTTGTGACACTCAAGTCACAATAATTCACATTTCACTGTTGTGATGTCATTAAGACTAGGAGTAGTGGTACTATTTTAGAAATGTCTTTTCCTTGGATTTACCCCTTATATTAGGCAGTGTCATTGGCAATGGTGGCACCATCCAACTTAATTTTGTTTTTAAATTTTGATGAAGCTTTAAATTTGTAGGCCTGTGTCATTGTTATAAATAAAGTGTTTACAAAAACATTACATTTAACAATAACGCAGGCATACAAATTTAAAACACAAACAGTTTTTATAACATTAATGTTAGAAGTATCACAAATATGTTTTGTATAGAGAATCATGATACAGAATTATCTGGTAAAGTGACTTTGTGGACTTGGATATTTTAACATGAGAAAAAGAAGATAAGGGATTATCTTATTGGAGTTTAAAGCCTCTGATTTCTCTGTGATGTATGCTGGAGATGATAGGAAGACACAAGTTCAAATTGAGAAAAGACTGATTAGGCTTCATTTAAGACAGTTGTTTTTCTAAAGGATGATTGCATTATAGGATGAGTTACCATAGTCTGTAGTGGAAGCCAATGTCTTACAATGTGTTTAAGAGGAAAATTAGTGATTTTCTGAAAATAAATTGACAGTTTTAAATTTTTGCTTGTTTTTAAAGGGTGTTGTTCAAGGATATAATTGAAGGAACAAACAATCCCTTGTTGTCCACATGTTATTGAAAAGGTACAAATGAAAATGTTCATAAAGGCTTGAGTCATATAGTTACATAATGAGCTAAGACAATAAGGTACTACATGAGGTAGTAGTGAGAAAAATGTTAGAATAGGGGATTCTTGGTATAAGACGTTTAAGATTTTAAGAGGTGCTTAGAGTTTTCTGATTATATTCTCTATAGCATATAAAGACTGGAGAGGGTCTAAAGTTTTTCAAAACTGTTAGGAAGTTGTACAATGTTATTATCATTGTCTGTGAACGGTGAGATAAAAAGAAATACAAGCTAAAATACTAGTGGTAACAGGTTGAAGCTATGGAAACCTAACTTTAGACTTGTTCCCTGACAAATAATTGTTTGGTTAGTGTTAATTTGTGGAAAGGTTTGTTTGATGATGGGATTTATGTTGTTAGGTTGAATTATTTTAAAATTTTATTTGGTAGGAATGTGGATATGAAGGGATATTTAAAAATAATTTGAGTTGAAGTACAAGATTATAAATATTAGTGACATATTACTTTGTATGTATTTCTTGGCCAAGAGAGAGAAAACCTCAGTCTACCTTTTGTTACCTTGTCTTTTCTCATGTTCCTACACTGTATATTTCTGTATATGCACATGTATTGATAATAGATTTATTTTTAGGAAACCAAGACCGTGCTTGGAATGATCCACCTATATGTGATTTTAATCAAACTGTACATACAGCACCATCCAAAAGAACTCCACTTAATAAGCGTATATCATATCCTCAGGATGTAAGGACTGTACCAACCACTAGCTTAAATCATAGTCCCATGGGTTTAGGTTGGTTTACATTTTTGTTTCATTTAAAAATGGCTGATATTTCTATGCAAGTTTTAAAGTACCTTCTCCTGGTGATTAAACCAAACTAACATAGTTGGTATTTATAACATTACTTGAGTGACTTATAAAATAATCTCAGCTCAAGGTCTTTAAATTTTTCACTTATTTTTTTATTTTTACAAGTTCTTCCAAGCAATAATTTGTGAATATCAAAACCTCATGGACTTTTTTCTGCATACAATATCATAGGTAGGAACTGTGTGGTACTCAAAAAGCGTTAAAATGCAATTTTACTTTTTTGTCCCTTGACTTGAAGAACCATGGATTTTTTTAATTGTACTTATTAATTAATTAATTGAGATAAACTAAGGTTTTGATCACCAGCTTCTTCTTATTAATTAAAAACATTTGTTCTAAAGTGAATGTCATGCCATGGTTAGTCCATGATCACAAGAAAACCCACTTGTAGAGAAAAATATGTATCTAAAAATGGCTGGTATGGGTAGCAAAAATTTTTATGTAGAGCGAACAACATTTCGACCTTCTTCAGTCATCATCAGGTTCATAAAGAAAGAAAGAGATGACTAACCAATAGCTGACCACATGTTTGAAGGGGGTTGTGTAATTGAGTGTAGGAAGGTATAGGGGTGTGCTTAGATGTTTGATTATATTTATTAATACAGGTATAAAGGTGTTACTTTGTATTGGTTTATTTTGGGCTTGAGTTGTTGTATAAGTAAAGCTTCTTTAATTTTGCATTTATTTTGTAACAAAATATGACATTCCAGTTAATACCAAATTTATTCAAAAATCAGGCACAAAACTAGGGTCTATCCTATGTAAAAACCTCACCAACATTATTTATAAAATACAATGTGATAACTGCCATGACTTCTATATTGGAGAAACAAGTAGAAAAATGGAAACCAGATTCAAAGAACACAAAAAGTCACCTTCACATGTTTTTGAACACTGCAAATCAAATAAACACTACATAACCATAGAAAACTCTCAAACACTAAATAAAGAAACAAACATAAACACAAAATTAAAGAAGCCTTACATGTACAACAATTCAAGCCCAAAATAAACCAATACGAAGGAACGCCTTTATACCTGTATTAATAAATATAATCAAACATCTAAGCATGCTCTCTACCTTCCTACACTCAATTGCACAACCCTCTTCAAACATGTGGTCAGCTATCGGTCAGTTACCTCTTTCTTTTTTTTGTGAACTTGACGATGACCGAAGAAGGTTGAAACGTTGTTCACTCCTCTACATAGAATTTTCTCAACCCATACCAACCAGTTTTACATATATTTGTCATGGTTAGGTTGCAGTACTTGTAGTTTTAATGTATAGTGTGATAGGTATATCAAATCTACCTAATTAAGAAAAAACAACTAAATGTTCATTGTCTTTAATAACTAATGTATCAGCATTAGTTTTGTGATTTGAAAAACTAAAATCTTAACAAAAAAATAGTTTTTTCTATCTACAGTTTTGCACAATAATAAAGTTTTTCTGTATCTAAAGTTCCTTGATGGGACAGTGGGTAGTTTATGGTTTTACAATGCTAAAATCTGGAGCTTATTTGCCTACAGTGGACACAAGAGACAGTCCAGTGTGTCTTTGCTCTAAAATAGAAACAAACATGCTATAGACCAAACATAAAACACACTTTTTTCTTCCTATTTTAATTATGAGAAAGAAAAAATGCTGTAAGCTTTGGCTTCCCAACAAATGTATGAATCTTGACTTTTGATAAATATTCGTTTCAAGTTTTACCTAGGAAATATTAATAATTTTCATCAAAATAACCAAGTTTTTTAATTATTTTGTGTGTTTAATATGGTATTACTTGTGTAAAAGAAATTTAATATTCATTGTCAGAAGTTTCAAATTTAATATTAATTAGTTTTCTGTATGCTTGTAGTTGCTCCAAAGTGTTGGTTTATTAGCATGTAATGCCTGAAGCTTTTGTAATTATACATAAACATCTTGGTCTTAACTGCCTCTCAAGTCTCTTGGCAGTATTCAAGTAATTTGACATTTTTATTATCATACAATAACAGTGAAAAAATAACAATAAGAAAATCTGATAATATTAATTTTCATGTAGGTAACAGATCTTAGAAAACAAAGGACTGTGATATTTATGATATTGAGATAGTGGCTCTTATGACTTCATATGGAATTCTTAGTTATTTTAAACAAATGCATTGTTTTTGTATACTTTCAACAATGTTTTTAGCTATTGTTCCTCAAGGTGAATCAACCAACAGCATAATGCTACTTCCTCCATTATCTGACACTGCAGTGCCACATACGTGTCCTACTATACCTGTACCACTTATAGATGCTGTTATGTCTGTCAAACCTTCCTCAGCATCTGTGGAACCTTCTAACCCTAACTCTGAAACTTGTGATACCAAGGACAATGGCAGGGAAGAATGTACTGTAGAAGAAACATTCCCTTTGTCAATCAGTTTTTTGGAAGAGATATTTCAAAAATGCATGGCAGTGATGAAAGTAAGAGTAAATTTTAGAAAAAAGGTTAAGTTTGTTTGAAATGTGTTTTTAATATAAACTGAAAATCTGTTTCAGTAATTACTAAATAATTATTCAGATGTGATATTACAGCTATCACTTCAGTCATTTTATACCAAATTAACATGCTATTAATAATTTTATAATCTGAGTTTTATATTAGCTAAGTTTTAGTTTCTTAGTTTCAAGGCCCGGCATGGCCAGGTGGGTTAAGGCATTCGACTCCTAATCTGAGGGTCGCAGGTTCAAATCCCCATCACACGAAACATGCTCATCCTTTCAGCCATGGGGGGGCATTATAATGTGACAGTAAATCCCACTATTCATTGGTAAAAGAATAGCCCAAGAGTTGGTGGTGGGTGATGATGACTAACTGCCTTCCTTCTGGTCTTACACTGCTAAATTAGGAACAGCTAGTGCAGATAGCCCTCATGTAGCTTTGTGCAAAATTTAAAAAAAAAAAACAATCTTTGTTTCAAAGCAGAATTTAAAAAAAAATCTTTTTTAGTATTTCTCTGTATTATATGGCACATCCGTACTTTATTACTACTGTTCTTAGATCCACAGTGGCTCACTGATAAGCCTGAAAGCTTATAATTCTAAAAGTTGAATTTTAATACCCATGGTAGACACTGCACAGATAAACCCTTATGTAGTTTTGCTCTTAACAACACACAACACTTGAATTCCTTTACAATTCCTTTTATATTAGTCATTATAGAACTAAAAATGGAAAGTTGTGTGTTTTTATTAAATAGCTTATGAAAGTGCCTTTCCAGCAGGATATGTTTACAACAGCATTTCAACCACACTTTATTTGTTAACATACAGTTGATAGGAATAGTATTGTAAATGATCCAATTCTGCAAACCAGTCTTTGTTCAAAAGGCCATACCAATTTAAATTTAGAACATTAAAATTATTTCAATCCTAACCATATCTTTTATTAAACTTGTTCCTTTAAAAGGTTGCCATTCTTTGCTAGCTTTCACTACGTCATACAGCCAATGGTTTTTTTTTATTACTGCACTCTAATGTCAGTATTATTAGTCCCCCAATAACATCACTGCTGTTTATTTTTTGTTTCTAGTGTTTAGTCTTCACTTTTTACAATATCTTATCTATGAATAAATTTTAATTTGAGAAAATTGCAAGTTTTTTTGTTTTTTTACAGAATTATTTGAAGGTTTCAGTTTTATTACAAAAAAAATTAAGGCTCATTTGTCTTTTGTTAAAACATAATTTATTTTTCTTCATAGAAGCGGACATCAGATGATGTGAGACTCAGACTTGAGCTTCTTAGCTCTGAGTGGAGAGGAAATAAACTAAGTGATGAAGTTAAGAGAAGGACGTATCTTTTAGCAAAAGGTTGTTAAATAGGGTTTCTGATCTTTTTGAAAGCCTTTCCTTTTTATTTGAGTTATTTGTTTATTTTTGTGCAAAATAAAATATCTATAATTTGTTTGTTTGTTTTTCTAATGGACTCAATGATTTTTAAAATGATACTAGTAGAAGTTCTATGATGGTGAATAAAATTAGGTGCTTAATCCCAGCTATTAACATGAGATAACTATGTAAAAAATATCTTAATCTCACATGAAGTTTAACACTAGAAAGTTAATATAATACTGTTACTTAGTAGCATTTCTTGATTGTCTGTATGTCTGTTTTTTTTCATTAACACTGTTGTGCACAGGTAGTGGTCAAAGTTCACATGCTATAACCTCTTGTGGAGTGCCATTCAAAGAAATCTTGTGCATTTGATTTCAGAGTTATCAACTTTCCCACATGGCAAATTTAGCAACAGCTTGCAGTAGAGAAGAGTAAATACCATATACAGTGTACAGGGCTACTGAAAAAACTGAAGATATGCATTTTGGAGATTCTGGACTCTGCACAATATGTTAACTGTATATTGGAGAAAATTATTTCTAATCTTCACATAAACTCACTTTGCACTCCAACTTGTCAAACTGATGTTGTCAGTTCAAAGACATATCTCAAGTAACAATACATTTTTGATACAACTGATTTTTGTATACAACAAATTTTTACATTTTACTAAAAGTTTGCTTGCTGTATTTCACTTAAATACAAATATTAAGTTTAAAACATTATAGTTAACAAATGTTCTCCAATATTGGATCAGTTTTTCCAGTTAATGAGGTAACAATGTCACCCATCACTATACTGTTTCAGTATAAATTTCATGTAAAAAGTCCAGTGGTTCAAGAATCAGAAAGTCATTTTGAACAATTAGAATTATTAACTTAAGTTTTCAATTAATGATCCTATTAGATCACATTATTCAGGTTCTTAATATTGTCTTGCTTACAAATGATATGGTTTGTTATTTAATACTATAGTTTCTTTATCCTCTGGTCATATCCAAATACATTCACACATGTAATTTAAAGAAAGCAAGGGACCTGTTAGTTCATTTAGACCATCACTTTCACTAAAATTTAAAATAAGAACACTAAAAGCTAACCCTTATCATTCAAATTAGTGTACCTGTTGGCCTATGACTCATATTTACAGAATTGCTGTAATACCAGTTCAACACTTGAACTACTATTCTCCACTTTTTAAGTTTAATAATCATTACTACTATAATGAATATTAATTAGTAGGCCTATTTATTTATCTCCTCTAATTTAAATCAATGCCAAGTTTAAGGTCTACTTTTGGGAATCCCAATAAAAGTGTTTTCTCAAAACACCCTAAAAAGTTGAGTGAAAAGTTTAAACTTTGCACAAACTTTGAGGCCAGTATTATTTGTGTGGTAATATTTAGAAGTTATTAAGCCCAACAGCTTAGAAGGGATTTTGGGGAAATCCTAGATTCCTCCAGAGACGGGGTGAAAAAGCTTCATTTATGCATACTGCAGGGCCTAGATGATTTGTTTGGTACTACTTAGAAATTCTTGTGACAGGCAGTTTAAGAGGTACATGACACATGGGCACTGAATCTTATTATTAATAGTTATCAAACCTTCCAGTAAAATTCCTTATATTAGCTTTATCCATGTCATCCAAAGACCTAGTTTCCTCTAAGGAAAATAAAACTGTTTTATCTAAAAATGATTTCTACCTTGCCAAAATTTGTATCTCGAGATGGCTGGTATGAGTATTAAAACTTTTGTTAAAATAAAGGAGAGAACAACATATTTTGACCTTCTTAGGTCAACTTCAAGTTAACAAAAATTACCTAAGAAGGTCAAAATGTTGTTCTCTTCTTTATTTTAATAAAAGTTTTAATACCCATACCAGTCGTCTTGAGATACATTTTTATTTTAAGTGAGTTTCTTGTCATCAAAAATTTGTATTTGTTTCCTATTCTAGTCATTCTCGCCATTAAGTATGAAAAAAAACCTATGATGATTCAGCATTATCAATTGAATGATCTTAAACACATCAATCAGATTCTCTCTAACCTTTCTTTTTTCCAGAGATGACAATTTTGAAGATTTTAACATGTTATCATATAATAACTTTTCCAAGTATCATCCAAGTTGCTGTCTTCTGAACCTGTTGAAAAATCCAATGTCCTTCTTAAAGTAAGACACCTAAGACTGAACACAATACCTCAGATGTGGTCTAATCAGTGATCTATATAATTGAATTATAACATGTTTAGACTTTTATCAATATTTAATTAGATACAGTGCAAACTTTTATTTACCCTGACATTAGCAACAATGCAGTGCTTAGATTGCTTAAGAGACTGATAAACTAAAACAGCAATATTTTTTCTTCCATAGCACTAGTAATGTTATTCCAATGAAAATTATTACATTTTGCTTGCATTACCCTAGACTTGTAATATTTAAAAGTCTTTTGACATTTATTTACACAATTCTCCAAATAATCTAAATCCTTTTGTAAAGCAGTCGCATTTCCCCCTTGTAGCCAGCTGTGCCTAAAACCTCAATGTCATCAGCAAATTTAAATTATATATTGTCCATTTATTCATCTGTGTCATTAATATAAATCAAGAAAGTCATATGTCCCAACACTAGGCCATAGAGTACCCCACTTGTGATACTAATTCACTAACTACTCTCCAGCCCTCTGCTTTTTTCCATAGAATCACTTTTCTATCTGATGAGTCAGCTTTTCTCCCACTACAGTGATGTTTTATTAACGAGACTTTTACTTGGAACTTTGTGAACTGATTTTTGAAGATCTACATAAACTAAATCCACACCCATACCTTCATCTACCTAAGCAGTAACCTCTTTAAATAGTATTAAAATATTAAAGAAGCAAGATTTTCTTCTAGTGAAACAGTACTTACTGTTCAAAAAAAGATTAAACTTTGTTAAATAGCTTGCAAAGCATCTTGTGTCAGACTTTCAAAAACTTTTCCCATCACTGATGTAAAACTAATAGGCATATAATTAATCTGAAAGTAGGAGTTACATTAACTAACTTTCAATAACCTGCAACTACCCACTTTTTAGATTATGTCACATTTTCCTGTGTTTGTTTTTGTTATGTTTCATGATTGATCTACCCCATTAGCATTCCTTGTAAATTTCCTAACTGTGTGCCTCTGATAACTCAATGGTAAGTTTGACAGTTTATAATGCTGAATTTTAGGTTTCAGTACCCACTGTTGGTAGAACAAAGATAACCCATCGTTTAGCTGTGCGATTATCAAAAAACTATCAAATTAGGCTTTTTAATTTTTGAAAGACAAAATATGAGTTTAATAAAATCTTAACGTGTGAATTATTTAGTTTTAATATAAAATATGTTAGTATTAAATATGTGTAGTACATCATGAAACAGAAGAACATATGAAACCACCCAAGATTGTTCTGATCATCTAGCAAACTACTCAAGATAAGATGAAGTATGCATATGTCCCTTGCTGGTATAGCAGTAAGTCTACAGATTTACAACCCTAAAATCAGGGGTTCAATTCCCATCAGTAAACTCAGCAGATAGGCCATTGTGATTTTATTATAAGAAAAACACACACAAGTATGTATGTAATATAATGTTGTTAGGGTTTGCTATGAAAATATCTTGTAAGCTGTCCTTTAAATATATAAATGTTCATATTAAACAAAAATTTTAGTTTAGTAACTTTCTAAGTAATTGTTGGACTGTCTTATCTAATAGTTCATTTAATTTGTTGTAATTTGAAATTCTGCTTCTGTACACTCAAGGTCTGAAAGAAGAAGATTTTCAATTGGCTCACAAAATTCACCTCAGCTTAATGGTAGACCACGTCAGAGAGGTAAACACAATGTACCAGTACTATAAAACTTCATTGTTCAACATTGAAAAACAAAATGTAATTTAGTAACTTTGTTATTTATTGTTCTAGAGAAATTTAAAATGTGTTAAAGTACCAAAGTGGAATTTTTATTTAAGGAAAAAATAGTTTATTAATAGTCTTTATTATTATTATAATCAAATAAATAATTAATATAGGAGTGGATAACATGCTACAGTTTTCAAAATTTACAAGAAGTTATATTCAGATATTGCCTGCAGCTTTATCAATCAGATTAATTTATTTCTTGTGCAATGACTAAAATATAATTATTTTCTATGAAAATTTGACGTGCAAACTGTTATTTTTGTAAAGTAGAAAAAATTAATCAAAAATACCAAAATGCATTATCAAGAAGAACAAAAAACCCACAAAATCTGACGTTTTTTTGGTACAATGAAAGGTAAATCCATTGTTATAAGTTATAGCCAACTAGGTTCTGTAACAAGGTTACAGTCATCAGACATTATCCCTGATGATAATAGTTGTGTTACCAAAATTAGTTGGCTAGAACCAGTCTGTATAAATAATTCATTCTGGTTGCTTGTTCTTGGATTTTCTTACAAATGTATTGATCAATCCTCATATTATTGGAAATGCCTTTGTTTTAGGAGTCTAGGTTTCATATTGACAGAATTACCTATTTAATGTTTAATCAAACTTTCCAGTACAATGATTGTATGTTACATGATGGCTTTGATTTTAAAGTTTATTTTTTATTTGTAAAATATTTCACACAAACACCACTTAACCCACATACAATTTCCTTAAAAATACAATTGCTATGTGTTTTCTCAACTTAATTAGGTCTAAAATACATATAATTATGCTTATAACTTTGTGAACACACATTCATATGTTTCTGCATATTCTGCTCAGTTTGCCTTTATTAAAACTTTGCATTAATTTGGCTTTAGTTTATTTCGTAAACTGTTATAAACACCTTTCAACTACTTTTTATTTTACAACATGTTTCAATCTTTGTTTATGGGAGTTTCTTGTAAAAATGTCATACAGTGAATGTTCATAACTGTTTCATATTCTTTATACTCTTATAGATACCATTACTTTGTTGTTTACTGTTCTATCACATAAAACATACATGTAGTATTATTAAACAAAGTTACACTACATGACATTGTTTGTCTGACCATGTAAAACTTTTTGAAATAAACCACGATTTATCAATTTAACTCATAATATCTGTAAAAAAGTGCAGCTTAAACACTGTTTGTGAAAATGATGGAACAAGGAGCATTCAAGCAAAGGACATGAAAACTACAGTAATTATTTTGCAGGCCGGGCCAATAATAATAATTTTACCTTTCTTTGTGCCAAGAAATGTCAGATTTTCTGTTTTTTACTCTTAATGTATTAGCACATCATGCCTCAAAAAACATGTAGAGGTTTTAATTTTCACACCTGCTCAGTATTTTATATTAAATTTATGTATATGTTTTAATAAAATTACAAACATATTTAAATGTTTTGACACAATGCTCAATAAAGAAAATAAGTCGTTGACTATGTGATAATGCATAGAACTAATAAACAAGTAACTTCATTTACTCAGTGGTTTAGTTTCCACACTTATTCTGTGAATTTGATACTCAGCATGAAAGCTGTGTTAACAAAGACTTTCCTTATTATTTTTACCTCCAGTAATCCTTAGCTACACTGGTTGTTTTGTAAAATAATTGTTCACATGTCATGAAAATATTTAATATATCTATATTTGTTTTTCTAAAACAAAAATGCATAGATAAGCTTTCAAATGGATGTCATCCAAAATGTTAGTTGAAAATGTATTAAAGATTTCATTAGTGAAACTGAAATAGACAATGTTAAATAACTTGTTAGTTCAAAGACTAAAACTTGGAGTGGACTGTCACTAACAGAAGATTTGTTGAGTATATAGTAAATGTTAGTACATACAGACATTCCAACTAAACTAAGCATGTAATCTCAAACTTTTTCTTTAGAACAAGGGATAAAGTTGCTAGTTTTTTTTATGTAGAGTGAAAATGTGTTAAAGATTTTTTAATATACCTTTATTACCACTAGGGACCATATTGAGCTCTTAGACAGGTAAGAGTTAAGTATATTCCAAATACTGTTTCCAGAATATGATTGTTTTTAAACCAAACTGGTAATTTTATCAAGAGTTTATGTTAGGGAACATTTTGATCTTTCATTTCAACTTCTGTTAAAAATTTAACAATTTTTTTATAAATGCTTTTTCTTTTGGATAACCCTGGGTTATGTCAGCTCTCTCCTCTTAATTATATACTTTTTTTTTTGTAGTTCAAGAATGCTTTATCTCATCCGTAACCTAGGCAAGGCAAAATAGAAGTGATTGTTGTAATTTAATACAATGATCATTCTTCACATAAGAGGGAACTTTCAGTGATTTTGTTTCCTACAGTATTTCATTAATGAGAATTATGTAAAGACAGTTTACACAACAATTGTATGATTTTCAGTGCATTTTAAGAGAGATTCTTTTTTTCTAGGTCAGTCATTGGATGGTTGGTGTTAAGCACTTAATTCATGAAGCTCAAAAAGTATTCGCTAACACTGAAGGGAATCGGGAAGAAATATCTCTTGAAGAACAAGAAGCAAAACCAGTGGAACAATTGAAGAGCAAAGAAGAAAATGTTGTGGAACAACCGAAGAGTGAAGAAGAAAATGTTGTGGAACAACCGAAGAGTGA
The DNA here is from genome assembly GCF_004210375.1 of Tachypleus tridentatus. Lineage (NCBI taxonomy): Eukaryota > Metazoa > Arthropoda > Merostomata > Xiphosura > Limulidae > Tachypleus > Tachypleus tridentatus. The sequence continues at coordinate 87,347,327 of NC_134826.1, read as the reverse complement.
AGAAGAAAATGTTGTGGAACAACCGAAGAGTGAAGAAGAAAATGTTGTGGAACAACCGAAGAGTGAAGAAGAAAATGTTGTGGAACAACCGAAGAGCTAAAGAAGAAAATGTTGTGGAACAACCAAAGAGCAAAGAAGAAAATGTTGTGGAAGAACTGAAGAGTGAAGAAGAAAATGTTGTGGAAAAACTAATGACAGGTACTTCCTGTAGTTAATTAAAAGACAGTTAAATTAAATCTCTTGTGCTATCATATGAGATTCATATTTTAGAACATTATAATGCCAGTTTTATGTATAAAAGGATTGGAAACGTAATGAGTTGTTGAACATTTTTTTTGTTGGTGTAACAAAGTGTTTATCAGTTCCTCTTCCTTATCCAAATTCTCATATTTTCAAGGTTTTTGTTAAAATTATGGTGACTAAACAACAATTAAAATAGAAAAAAAATGTTATTAACTGGAGACTTCAGTAAAAGTAAATTATTATTTTAAATTGGTGTGCCCAAGATCCAGATGATATTTTTGTACCTGCTTATGTACTGCAAGAAGATATCTGATATTAATTTAGTTTCAGTGATATTACTGTGCCACTCAGTAGTTTTTGATTCCAACCAAATGTTTCAGATTAGCTAGGTAAATAAAACTTTGAACAATACAGTCACAAAAAATTAATAGAAGGTTCTGTTTGTAATGATTGTGGAGTTTTATAAGGCTCAAAATTATAAATCTGTAATTGTAATTAATATCTTGATGTACTGATTAGTTATTATCTAAGAAAGACAATTATGATCATTGATGAAAAAGGATAAATTTATAATTTGTAAAGAACTGATAACAGCTTGCAGATATTAAAACTATTATTAATAGAGGTTTGTAGCTGTTGTAATATTTTTCTGTTCTGTTTTTTATTATTATTATTTTTGTACTAATGTGTTTCTTATTGGCTTTTTTTAAATACCACTAAGCCTTTCTCTAAAATACTGGTATGCAGTAGTGCTTCCCTCTTTCTTTAGTTCACACAACTAGAGAAATCTGTCCTGTTGTTTGAGATCCTCTGGTCAGTAATAATATGAAAACTTGGCATACATTTATTCTGTTTGTGATTTTGATGGAACATTCAATGAGCATTCTACCATAATCACAAAAGTAGTGTTTTATTATTTGATTTTTTTTTAAGCTGATTGAAATTGTTGATAAAGTAGTCAATAGGCTGGCCTTCTATACTTCAGTGTATATCATAGTAATATGTTAAAAATGGTTTTGTCCAGACAAAATATTTGAGAATTATATTGAGCTATTATTTTAGAAATACTGTTCACCCTTATCTGATATAAAAGAGAAATTCCTTGAGCAAGACTGTGAAAATGCGAGAACTTGTTGACTTGTACTAAAAGTCTTTGTTGAAAGCAAATTTTTTCTGTATTAAAGTGTTATAGGTGATGACGAATGGTGCACACTTTTTGTGAGCAACATGTTTTTATTTTTATTTACTGGGTATGCCAGCTATAATCATCTACTGTATGATATCAGGTTGGTTATTGGTAAAAAGAATATTTTTATTATAATTCTCAAGGCTTTAGATAAAACTGAACATGTCATGTTTTCCTTACAATTAATCAGTTGATTTTGACAACTGAATAGTCTCATAGTCTTGGGTACAACTCTGAATATGTCATGTTTTCCTTACAATTAATCAGTTTATTTTGACAACTGAATAGTCTCATAGTCTTTGGTACAACTCTGAATATGTCATGTTTTCCTTGCAATTAATCAGTTGATTTTGACAACCGAACAGTCTCATAGTTTTGGGTACAGCTCTGAATGTGTCATGTTTTCCTTACAATTAATCAATTGATTTTGACAACTGAAAAGTCTCATGATTGTTGGTAGAACTGTTAATTTGTTGCTTTTTCTTTATAACCAATTTGTAAAATTTAACATTTAGATATTAATGTTTTGTTGTCCTTACTATTTATCTCTTTTGATACAATTAACATTTATCTTCCAATTTGAGTGATATTTTCAAAGTTTTTAGTACTACACAAAATTTAGTTGGATAATCAAATACTCTAAATTCCTAGTGAATTATGAAAATTTACATTTCTATACAAACTGTTTGCTTTACTATAATTTCATGTTTAATATAAACTTGAGTCAAATAAAATAACGAATTCTCAATTTATTTAGACTACTGTTTGTAATAACACAAATTATTGTACAAGTTTTGTTAGAATGACTGTTTGTTTTTTTTTAATTTGGATGGCTGTTCATAACACTTTTTGGTGCTATTCTTCAAAAGTACAATTTTTTTATTGTTTTTGAAACTTTGTAAATATTTATGATACTGTTTTGTTTGTTTAACTTATAAAACTGTAATGGAACAGATTTCATGTTTTGATGTTCTTGGTAGTTGATTTTACGTCTGTGCTGTTTTAGCCCTACTTCTTATTATAGGCAGGTGCAACCTAACACTGCAGTTAAATTTAAATAAAACAAAGAACATGCTTCATGAAGCACTTTAGACGTGATAATTTAAAGGCACCATTCTGAAATATTAGAAAAAAATATATTCATGTTAACTCCGAATCAGAGCAAGCAAGTACTTAGATCGAAGCTAAAATTCAACCCAGTTAACCCTGATTAAATATACTTTTCTACAAAATAAACTCTAGTACTCGTAATGTGAAAAATATTTTTGGCCATAAAACTTTGTGGATGCTGGTGACCCCTAAATTTATATACTTAATTAACAATGCAAAACAATCTACGTAACAGATGTATAATAAAAAAAATCACATGTAATTAAACATCACAACATAAAGTTCCTATTCTTAAAACAACATTGTTTAAGAGACACAGAATATCCTAGGCATGGTAACTAAATAAGGTTTCAGAAACCTAATTTTGACAACAAAATTAACCAATGTACGTTGAAAATTTTTTCCTGTGTCTGATGATGATAAAAGGTTATACTAAATCTTAAGCCTTGCTTAGAAAGTGATCACACGTTTTACGAATTATCTCCAACCAATCAAAGAAGAATACCAGCTGGTGTAACAAAAACATACTTCTTGTTACATGGTTGCTACAGTTAGTAAGTAATGTTTGTTGTGTTTTTTTTAAACTGTTTTTGAAACATTTCTAGTGTATGATTAATCTTCTGTAAAGCAGGTTCAGGGTGAACCGAAAAACAAGTATTTCATTAATAAACATAAACTATTATTTTCTTTGTTAAAGTAAATGTGATAAACAGGTGTTTTATAATAATATTTTACTAGTAAGTGACCAACTATTACTAACCATTGCTTACAGGTGCGATCCCTAATGAAGGTGTAGATTCAAAATTAAGTATCAAAGAATTAACATATTTTGTTTTTCATCTGGAGCTCTATATAGGTCTTTTATTTGCAAAATATCGTGTGTTCCCGATTTTTTTAACATTTTTATATTCTAAGGTGTTTTAATATTTGAGTAATCACACTTACTAAGAGTGGTGCTAATAGCTTATGAAAAATTCTATGCAAAGCCCATGTTTTAATAAATATTTTTTTTTGTTTGGCCCAGTAACTTGTTTTAACTATAAAACTTCTATGGATAGTATTAATTAAGTTCTCCAGTGGAGCAGCGGTAAGTCGTAGGAATATACAACGCAAAAATCCGGAGTTCAATTTTTCGTCGTGGGGTGTGTGTATTTTTCTAATAGCAAAGCCACATCAGGCTATCTGCTGAGCCCACCGAGGGGAATCGAACCCCTTATTTTAGCGTTGTAAATCCGGAGACATACCGCTGTACTAGCGGGGGCAATAGTTACGGAAATTAATGTTTATTAAAAATTCAAAACAATACAAATGTGTTGTTTTCGTAATGGAATAGAATATGCAATCAAAAACTTTTTTTTTTTTTTGCTTTAAATGTCATGAATTGTATTACAGATGTTCTTACTATAAGCAAATAAATACAAGACCTCGTAGTCAAATATAGTAATGGCCTTTAACTAAAATATTTTCTTAATTACAATTCAAGAAAACTGATGCTGTATCATTTATCAATAAACGTAGTCAGATGTACCCGAATGTGTGAGGCCTAAGTTAATTATTTTCGTATTTATTATAATCCACTAAAGATAAAGTTTTGCAACTATAATAGTTTATAAACAATTACAATCGGCATAAAAAATCCCTTCATCTTGTTCCAAAAAATGTTAAGGTGACACTTGTGATATTGGTTAGTGGCTTTAACGTTTTTTGTAATAGTATTATAACGATTCAAATTATTGTATTAGAGAAAAAATGTTATTTTACAAATAGTTACGTTATTAGCATGACGAATAAATCTGATATTCTCATCATTCTGGTCTTTAAAAAAAAACAGAAAATAGTTTGATTATCTAAGCCGTTTTAGATGGACAGAGGTTGTTTTCTCAGCTGTGTTTGTCAGTAAGATTTCTCTAGAATGATTCGGACGAAAGCTCGTGTGCATTTTGACTATGACCCAAAAAAGACTTGATTAGTTTTGGGGGTCAAAGTCACGAGAAGAAAATGTGTCAACGCAGGGATCGACTTTTACGATATTTTTTGCTTTAAAACTTAGTCAAAAATGATCGAATTTTGATGAAACTTGGCAGAAAAATATAGAATGTTATTCCTCATTGTCATGCGATAAAACAGTTCATGTTCGTTGATAATGATGGGTTTATTTTCTTAATTTTAGAAAGCCGAATATGATCAATACTGCATGATTTACTGAGAGACCCTCTAGTTTATCGTGGTTTTTACACAAGAGAGAAATATTTGAATTTGAACTAATTATATTAAGTATTGTAAAAATGTATGTGATTAAATTACTGAGATTTTATTTGATACAATAGATATCGTTTAACGAAACTGAAGGAAATTTATCTGAGTATTTCGATTTTTGTATTTGGTTTAAAAAGTACGGGAGTTTGGCAAAGTTCGTTTTCCGGTGTCAAAGAAGCAACGCTTACATGACCAATGTCACTAGAAAACTTAGGAATTTTCGTACTACTTCCTCTCTGGGACATTCAAAAACACCTAAAAATAGTGGGAATAAGTCTTAACGAGGCTCGGCATGGCCAGGCGGTTAAGGCACTCGACTCGCAATCTCAGGGTCGCGGGTTCGAATCCCCGTCACATCAAACAGGCTCACCCTTTCAGCCTACTCGAGGGCTATCTGCGTTAGCCGTCCCTAATTTAGCAGTGTAAGGGTAGAGGGAAGGTAGCTAGTTATCACCACCCACCGCCAACTCTTGGGCTACTGTTTTACCAACAAATAGTGGGATTGACCGTCACATTATAACGCCCCCACGGCTGAAAGAGCGAGCATGTTGTGGTGCGACCGGGATTCGAACCCTCGAGTTACGAGTCGAACGACTTAACACGCTTGGCTATGCCGAGCCGCCTATAACGTTAAAAATGATGTTTCGATATTCGCGATCGGCACAAGACACACTGTTTAGCTTTGTACTTAACAACAAACATCCCTGAGATGCAAGTTTTGCTCATTAATATAGTAACAAAAGTTAAATAAAATTTAAAAGTTAACTTTTTCATAAATAAATAATTTCATATTTTTTGTTTTTGTTTCAACCACTGAAAAATTATTTGAAATATTTAGGTGAACTAAATTAATACAAAACTTTTATTGCGCATGCATATAGATTTGCAGTATCATTATTATTATTATTAACAAATAAAATATAATTCATAATTTTACTTCTCAATTAATCTTAAGTTATTGACAATTGTTTAAGTCAAGTGATATTGCAGTTTGTTTTTAATTTAATGAAACTATATTATTTTTTCCCTAGTGGTGAATAAATAAAGCTTTCTTTATTCAGTGTCTGGCGGGCTTCCGAAACAAAGTTGGTTGAAAGTTTTTTCTTTGGTTTGTCGTCTGTTGATGCTTTGTATAGTATATGGGTATTAGTAACCACTAGGAAATTTTATAATTTATCCAGGAATGACTTCAACTGGTTTCTCCGTAGGATTCTGCAACCAAGATAGATCATCGTCAAAGTAAGAATTTAAAAATAAGACTTTAGTAACTAAATCCAAGCCAAGTGGAAGGAGGTTAAGCCTCCTTAAATCTTAACTTCCCTGACACGTATAGAATGTTGTATAGTTTTTGAAATCCTTATCTCGGAAAGTATGGCTACTAGAATTATTCCAAGGATGGAAGGATTAAAATATTTTAACTAGAGAACTAACTGTTAAGAGACGATCTTTTGGAAGATTAAAAAGTTAAATTTCTTGTTTCTTTGCTGTATTCTGAAAACTGGAATAGGCTTAAATTAGGACAGTTTAATTTTTGTAACAGGTTGAATAAACTTGTGGAACAATTTGTCAATATCAGTTTAGTCTTTCACTTTACAAGAGTTTGAGAAGACATATTATTTAGTTTAAATAACCATCTTCTTCCAAACCCTTGTTTATTTAATCTTTTGTTTAGTGTTTTATCTAAAGCTTTCTGAAAATATAAATGAATTAGGTCCACAACCTTTTCATCACCCAGGTCAATAACATTCTTGAGCAAAAAGTAGAAGATTAATAGCACAAGGTTTCTCCTTCATTGGCTTTCAGTTATGTTGTTATGTTTTACTAAACGATTTTTCGAAAATGTATAAGATATAGAATGTTTTCCACTACAAAAGTAAAACTTAAATGGCCTTTAACTGCTAGATTAATTCGTACCACTTACTTTAGAAATAAGATTAACATTAATAACTCTGATCCTCAGGCACTGGGCCACCAAATTTTAACCTACCAAATATGATAGAGTATCATATTTGTTCTTTGACCTCCCTTAATTTTTAAGTAAAACCTTGTTTAGTCCTGGTGCTTTAATATATATCAGTCCTTACTACAAAAGATTAATATCTGCATGACTGAGATCCATTTCGGTATTTTCTGTTGAATGCTCAAGATAAGAAACATTATTAACATAAGACTAGAAAACTCGTTTGAGGTAAACCATTTTTTGTCTTCAACTAAAGTTTTGCCATCAGGTCCCAATTTTAACATTTTCCTCACTATTTATATACCTACAAGTTCCTACAAGTCTTAGACAGTACAGTCAAGTCATCTATTGTTCGTCTATACTCCAGTGAAGGAAATTTAAGTATTTGAATTTCTGCAAATCTTAAGTGTTTCAAAGCGGGTATAATTTGATAGCCATTCTCTTAACTTCTAAGTTCTAGCAAATCACTATCTTTAACAAGATATTTTAAAACTATACAATGCTCCATATGAAGTCTTACCAAAGTTTTGTACAGTGTGTTAATTTTCATATTCTAAAACTATGATATTTTCACTAGTGCTGAACATGCATGAAACTTGCTGAGTGGATTAACCTATATAAAACAGTAGTCTCTTAAGTTCTTTCATGTTAAGGATGCATTTTCCAAAGAGTAAGCCTTGCATGTTAATTTATACATACAGATACAGATAATTTAAGAACAAGGGACTTGTGTTCATTTATGTAACCCTTTAACTAAACTGAACTTTAAAAATGAAAACTTAAGATGATGGTCAGCCCTTATCATTCAAATACTCATTAATCTGTCCTTTAAACTCTTAAATGTCCCCACCGAATTTGAAGGCAATCGATTCCAAAGGCCAACCATCCTGTTAGAAAAAATATATGCTTAGCTGAGAATGACTATTACCCTGCCAAAATTTATACTTGTTTCCTAGTCCTACAATTCTCACCATTAAATCTGAAAAAAAGCTAAATCAACACTATCTATTCCCTTTGCAATTAGAACCACCTCTAACTCTTCTTTTTTCAAAGAGAAAGTTTCATAGATACTAATCTGTTCTTATATGGCAACCTTTCAGTCTTGCATATTGTTCTGGTAGCCCTTCTCTGAACCCTTCCAACAATTCATTGTCCTTCCTAAGGTGAGGAGCTTAAGAATAAATACTGTTTCAGAAGTGGCCTAACCATTGACCTACACAGTTATAACCACAATAAACTTGTACTTAGTATTTTTGTAGATACAACCTAAAATCATATTTGCACTGTCGCTAGCAACAGTGGATTTTTTGGATGGCTTAAGAGATTACTAACTAAATCATTAAAGTCCCTCTGAAATAACTGATAAGGTTACTTTTAACAAAATTATGCTAATAATTCACACGTGACATCCAACATAATTATTGTTATTTATCCTTAAAAGCTTCCATTTATTTGACACATTTACTAAATAATCTGAATTCTTTTGTAACATCACTCAGCCAGGAATAACCTTAATATAGTAAGCAAATGAAAACATTTTATTTATCATTTCTTCATCTATGTCATCGATGTAAATTTAAAAAAGCATGTCCTAACGATGACCCCTGAAGTATTTCACATGCGATAGTAATCCAGTTCGACTGAATTCCATTTACAACAATCTGCTTTCTTCCATCCATCTGTAGTGACAATTTTTAACGAACCTTTTATCTCGCTAGTTATTGTACAGGCGTGAGACTGAATTGTTCGAGAGCAAAATTCTCTATATATGTGTATATATAGTAAAATTTTCAGTTTTAGCTAGTTTTCTGGCTTAGACAGTGAACAAACAATTTCTTAATTATACATAATTTTTGAGCGGAACGTTATACTTGCTTGACTCAAGGGAAGTGGGACGTTTGTGAATAAAGTAATTATACTATTTATGCTATATTTATTAGAATAAGAACAAAAATAGACATTCAAAATACATAGAATCTTAATCAAATTTATTTGAAGAGAAAGTGTCCAATTTCAACTGTTTCGTTTTTTAATGAACTTTCTCATGTGGTTAAAACAGAACAATTCTGCAGACTTTTCATGAAGTTCATTCTCCCCCTTCATTTTTACATATAATTTGATAGCTTTAATGTAACTTAACACTTGTGATGAAGTAAAAATATCTATTTCCTCACTATCTTTTCCATTTTGTTCATCTTCTGAATCTCTCACATCGTTACCATCTTGCGATTCTATTATATAATTTAAATCAGTTTCTGTTAAAACATTCTTGTCAACGTTCACAAAACTTTCCTCGTTCACAGAATCATCTGCATCAATTTTCTCAATCAAAGTTTGGATTTCACTTTAATCGTCATAACAAACAACTTTTAAAAGAAATGAGAATATTTAGTAGCTTTTTTTAAAAATGAGAGTATTAAGTAAATTTCTCTAAATTTTAAAATCAGGGAAGATAGGAATTTATTGTTTTTGTGAGAATTATTTGAAGAGTAGAATTTTACACTTTAAAAGACATGTATTTCTACAAATCATTCATCTAATTTAACTGCAAAAATAATGACGGCAGAAAAAAAGAACAATATATTTGACCAATACTTACTGTAACAAAATGTTCGAGAATTATTAATATTTAAACATATTATTAATGAAATAAGAATTTATTAATAGTTAAAGAAATTATTAATTAAATAAGAGATTAATATTTAATTAAAACATTTTTCCGCCCTAGTCAGGTTCTGATCCTTCTTTTTGATAGATGAGATAGGTTGAAGATAATTTTCCGTCCACGTTACACAGGTTTCGCTATATAGAGGGCCTTTTATAAAAGAAATCTTAAGATGATGCTGCAAAATTTTTATATTTCCGTCTTGTACAGGTTTCCGCTTATGCAGTTTCCAGCTGAGACAGGTTTTACTGTATGTAGAAGAGCCACTATCTGTTGGTAACGTTTAAATTGCGTCAGTGGTGGGTGCTTGAACCTCAGACAGAAGTACAGTACACTTGGTATTCTTTAATTTTTTTCAAATTATTTTCTTTGAGTGAACATGTTTAGTTAGTTCTTTCAAACACCGTGATATTTTAAATTAATATTTGTTGCCAGTGGATTTCAAAAACTGAATGCCGAAATAGCTCTGTGGTCAAAGCGATCAACTTTTAACATGGAAGTCTCACGTTTAAATTCCAATTGTATCGGAATATTGTTTTGTTTGTTTTTTTAATTATAACAAACTAATATATATATTCACAGCAAGATATTTGAATAAGGTAATAGATTAAATCAAATGTATTGAGACGTTGGTTAATTTTCGAACTAAAAGATGACATTTACAATATCAAGCTAATCTAGCTTCACATTTTAATTGATTGAACACCTTTATCGCCATCTATAAAATAAATTTTAAACTAAAATTCTGAACAAACAAAATAGTCCAACAACAGTGCAAGAAAACAAGGGTCGCTTAGAAAGAGAAATATAAGATAGACGGAGAAAATCAAGAAAAGTCTATCAAAATTAGAGTAACTGAAACAATACTAAACTTGTTTTGAAACTAACCAGAAGTCAGTTTGGCATGTTTCATCAGAACAAATCCTTAATATACACGTAATAAGATTGTTTAAAAGCCACGGGAATCATATTCAAGAATGGTGGACGAACAGTACTTAGTTATATGTTCGTGTATGACCAAGGCTGTAAGAATAAAATAAAATCTGTTTAAAATGTTATTAGTAGTTTATCGAAGGATTATACAGGTATGTTTACATTCAAATTTAGGAATCATGAATCACACAGACCAGTTAGAAAAACAAACATTTCTTTACAAGATTTTACTATGACAAAGAATACTCGCAGAATATATAAAGAATTTTAAAAAAAATCTGTTGCAATTTTTTTACGCATCTAGATCCTTTAAAAATCTGAAATTCTTTGTGTTATAAAATAGTGCGGGTTTGGACATTGTTACTTTTTTTAAGGAAGGGTCATATTTTGAAATGGCGCCAATATCGCCTTTAGTTTCTCATGTGATGCTTTTCGAACGTCAGTCATCCTTTTTTTTTTTTTAAGTTACAAATAAAATTGACTGTAAAAGTATTAGTCATTTGTGAATTGAGCGTACCTTAAATTTTGCTGTCAGATTTTACTGTCCGTGGAAGGAAACGAAATCTATATCAATACACTCGCTGGGCGCAGTACACATGGATTATAGTGTGGACGTGCGCTACAACAAATAAAGCCATTATAAATGACCTGTAAAAAAAGTTTTATTTAATAAAAAGACAATTTCAATTTTTTTCGTGTAGAAAAAAACATTCATCAGATGGCACTACTAAAAATTTTACGTCTCCATAAGTCACTTGAAGAAAACATAATGTTTAAATTTAATGTTTTTTGTACATGTTAACATGAAAATGATGTTGAATTATCTATTCCACATCAAACGTCTTCCGTTATGATTCCATCAGTCAATAATTTTACAGCTTTCCTGGCATAGTATCAAGTAAGTTTTGGAAAATATTTTATTTTTTTGTAGTTTCGTAGTGATTACGTATTAGGTTTAAGAACACTCAATGACCATGTGTTTTCACTTATGCAACTTTCCCTATTTCCCACCCAACCTTCCCAAGAAAAAGAGGACTGATAAAATGGGAAACCATTAGTTTTATTTAGTACTAGAACAAATAATCTCAGATTGAGAAGTGAACTTAAACTATTGTCATTGTAACCTGGAGTTATACTTATTGTAAGTTGTCCTAGCAATTTAATAGTCGTGTAATAGCTTAATTATACTTATCATTAGACGTTAGGTTAATTATTGTTAACGCTATGTACTTAACCTAGTTCCTTTTAGGTTTTTTTAAGAATTAGAAGAGAGTATAATAACAGTATTGTAACCACACTATATTTGTCACGTCCATTGTTGACATGTTTCTTTCATTCCGGAACTGATATAGAACAAACACAGTAATGGTAGAGACATTAAGTAGGCCGTGTTTAGCCGCACGTGATATAGAAAAGTATTTAAAACAAGTAAACCACTCGAACTCTTGATTTCCGTTTGATACATTTTTTATATATAACTAGCTGAGGGTTCCTTTTGTTAACCAAACCCTTTATGACCTCATTAGATACTGATTACTTATTTTGTAGAAGTTAATAATTTATTTTATGTAACTTGTTAATTTCTTGTGTCTTTAAATTTAAAGCCAAAAATTTATAAAAGCTGGAATTCTGTCGTATTTTTAGGGACTTTTTTATCCTCTTCTCGGACAGAAAGTCTAAAACAAGATAGGGTTATTCCATGTCAACTCACCCAGAAAAAAGAACTTTTCCTAGTTCATGTCATAGGTTTTTCTTGAAAAAATTCAAGCAAAAACTTCATTTTGCTCTATTCAACCATGCAAAATCCTAAAGTTGCACTACACGACTAAATAAATCAATTCTCATCGGTGGACTCAGCAGATAGCCCAATGTGGCTTTGCTATAAAAACAAACACACCGACACAAATACATCAAAATGAAGTTTTTCCTTGAATTTTTAAAAAAATCTATGACATGAACTGGGAAGCCTAGGTGAGTTGGCATGGAATTATCCAATAACTAATTTTCATCTTCGAACAGTTTCCTGTTACCATAGTAAACATTATGGTAGTCGAGCCAACCAAGTCTGGGTAGTGTGTGGTAAAACGCACAGCGGTTCTCTTTTGTGGTAAGATATATTTGATTTGGACATTGCACAATTTATGCAATATTTTCTCTAGGAAGGGCATCACCCATTAAACATTTAAGTATATCCTAGATTTGAAAAAAGAAAAGTTACCACCAGGTGTTTACTGTAGTAAGTCTCAAGAACGTGAAATACCTATGAAGTCAGTGTTGATAATATGTATTTCTACAGTAAACTTTATTATGTGGTACTAAAACTCGTCGGAAAAGTAAAGATACTTGTATTGTTAATGCGTTGATACGTGGTAAAAGCTAGGAATTCAAAGTCTTAACGAATTTGGTATGTATTTACTATGATTTGTGTGAAGGCCACATATTATATTACTTCGTTTTTTATGCGTGATTTAACGCTAGGAGTACTTCATTGGTAAGGAATCCGAATGCGTGACCCTAAGTATCGGGTTTCGATACCTGTGGTGGGCACAGTGCAGATAGTCTGTTGTAAAGGGCCCGGTACAGTCAGCTGGCTAGGGCGCTTGACTCGTAATCTGAGGGCCGCAGGCTAGAATCCTCGTCCAGCGAAACAAAACATGCTCACCTTTATAGCCATGTGTGCGTTATAGTGGTCGATCAATCCCACTATTTGTTGGTAAAAGAGTAACACAAGAGTTGGCGGTGGGTGGCGATGACTAGCTGCCTTTACACTGTTAAATTAGGGACGGCTAGCGCAGATAGCCCTCGTGTAGCTTTAGGCGCAATTTAAACCAAAACCGTCTCAAAGCTTTGTTATTAACAAAGAAGTCAATATGGTTTTTAATAGGGTTTATATGAAGATCGCACATACGCAATTTTTACCACACGTAATTAAAAAAAGTACAACAGGTTTCTATAGTTGAGCACGATTCGAGAAATTTCCATTAAATACGCGCGCGTGCGATCAACAATCTTTAGCCATTTCTTTGTTCTCACGTTTGGTTAGAAGCATAGCCCGTTGGAATTCAAATTTAATTTAAACGTATCGCTGTAAAGTTTATTTTTGCTGATATGCCTTTTGGATGTTGTTTTAATAACCGAAATAATGACCAGGTAATTCTGACATGTTGTGTTTAACAAAGAAATACCGTGCACAGTGAAACGATGCACGTACCGCGCGTACTCTGGTGTCTGATTAACTCTACTTGAATAATATAATAGGAGCGTTAAAAAACTTACACGATGACTATCTCGAAACTTGTCACTTCACACCGGTCTGCGCGTGAATCACGCTCGTATTATTCACAATTGTAGCGCAGACTATAATAATTTTGCATCTGAGAATACTTCGTAATTATGCCTCAAAGTTGAATAACACATTTTAAGTCCATCCTTCAGTTTTAGGTTTCTTTATCCTCGTGTAAGAACATCCGGCTATTAAAAATATATCCCATCAAAGAGGTATAGTCGAATACATTGTTTCAAAACTTGACTAGGACTAAAATCGGCATATGAACTCATCATATCTGAAGTAGTAACTTGTGTCAGTTTTATTTCTTGCACATAAAATGATGTTTTACAGGTTTATACTTGGTCTTGAAATCAATGCGTTTCGGTTAAAAGCAACGTAAACCGAAAATATGCAAAATAATTACTGGTTTTAAGAATAGAACGAATAAATAAAATATATCTACGAGATCATGAGTCCGTTTTACTTCACAAAATAATACGGCCAGTCAAAGAACGGATTTAGGCATTTACGTCATAATTATGCCGTCATACAAATACACATAAAAATTGACAATTTGGTCGCTCAATAAACTGTTTTTGTTGAAACTTGTGGCTGAAGTTTATTTTTACCCAGTTATTCCCACACAGTTGTATATCCAGATATTTACGTGTTGTTGTTTTTCAGGTAATATCCAGTTAGTAACCCGTGGGGCATTGTTAATTGGTAGGTTTGGTTGAACTGGGGTAATTCTTCCAATCATGTTGCCCATTATATTTATTGTGCCTTGTAATTAATGAGTGCCAATGTTAGAACTTCACCTTAGAAATATACCCTAATCTGAAGATGTGCAAACGGTTTTATTGCAAAACGTAGTTTCTCATTTTAGCTACCACCTCGTCTGCTCTTTGTTGGGATTTTGGTCTTGTAGACCAGGGAGGGTCAGGTTCACTTAAACCTATTCCTCCCCAGCTATCACTTCGCTTCTTCTTTCTGGGTATTTGGGTATGTCTAATTTTTAAATACTCAGGAGGGTCAGGTGCACAAGACCTCTTCCTCCATCCCAAGCTTTCATGTCGGTCGGTTACTAGTAAGAATCTGTTGTTGTTGTGCTTTTGGACCAGAGTATCCCACAGTACTCCGGCCCTTTTCAGGGCAATGTCCATGTATTGCCTTGATTTGCCTTTTTTTTTTCTTTATCCATTTATTATTTGTTTACTTCTATTCCATTTTTATTTTTTATATTTCTATTTGTTTTGTTTTTTTCACTTGTGTATATATATGTGTATATATTCCCTTTTTCCATATATATATTTATCGGAAAAATAAAATAACAAAAAATAAAAGAAAGGAAAGAATAAAATAATGAAAAACATGAAAAATAAATAAAACTAGTTTTACGCGTCTAGTGCCTGGTGGCCAGCTTGATTTATATTTCTTAAATATATATTTATAGGAGAGAAGTACTTAAGACTATGTTCATCATGTACTTAGTATCTGTCGAGATCACACGATAAATCATTTTTATGCAATTTCTTATTAAAATAATTTAGTGCATTATGCAAGAGTCTTACAGATATTGTTTCTATGTTTGTATGAATGTGGATAAAGTACTACTTGGTACTTTATAGGCTGAAGTTAAGATTGAATTTTGTATTTTTTGTAGTTTGTATAATTGTTTTTGTGTTATGTTTATCCAGGCAGGAAATGTGTATTCTATTATAGGTCTAATGTATGTTTTGTAGATTTTTATTATATTATCAGGTGATGTACCTTGATTTTTACCTGAAAGACGTCTTGCACAATTTGCTCTTTTCCAGATTCTAATAAATCAGGACATTGTTTGTATGCTGTATCCACGTTAATTTGGTATCATAAGTTAATCCTAAACATTTATCAGAAGTAGCAGTCTGCAAAAGTGATCCGTTCCATGTACAGGGTGTTCGGAAAGTCACTGTGCACTTATATATTTATTAACAGACATGTTTCAATATAGAATACAGGAGGTAAATATTAATGACAATTATAAACAGTGTTGAAAGTTACCTCCGTTGGCATCAATACAGGCCTGGATTCTTCTTATTTTGTTTCTAAACACCGCTCTCAGTTGCTGGCTTGAAATAGACTGAATGAATGCTGTTATCGCTGCTTTCAAAACTGCACAGTGACTTTCCGAACACCCTGTATAATGTTAGTAGATCTTTTTTTCAGTTTATTTAATCTACTGAATAGTATTACTTGGGTTTTCGGAATATTTATTTTTATTCTGTATTTCTGGCAGTATTCTTCTAAGTTATTCAGGACTGGTTGGAGGTTTGTTGCTACAATTAAAGGAGTGGGGGTACTTTTCCAGACCGCTACATCATCAGCAAATTGTGATGCAAAACCTAAATTTAGGTCCGACAGTGGCATATTACTCACATACATGAAAAATAAGATAGGGCTAACTACCCCTCCCTGCGGGACTCCTGCCTCAGGTGAAAAGGACCCTGAGTGGGCCCCATTCACATCTACTTTACGTTCTATTGTCCACGAAGTTAGATAGCTAGCGAATAATTCCCTGGGGTAAATCCATTTCCCTTAACCGGTGGCGTAATCCGTTATGCCACACCGTAGCTATCACTTAAATCTTAGATTCTTGTTTTTAAAATCCTCGGTGCCGTCTGGATTGGACTCCAACTCGTTGTTGCATAATAATAACAAAGTAAAGTCTGAACCACTGAAACCAACCCCATTCCGTTGTTTACACCGAGTGCAAATTTAGGTGACTTTTAATAGAACTTCCCCCTAGTTTGTTTGTACTTGAGGATATTTTTCAATGCAAGTTTCCTTAGTATTTTATCCGGAGCGAAGTTCCTGGTTATTGTTGTTTTCAACCAGGAATTATACACACACACACACACACACACACACACACACACACACACATATATATATATAGACTTATAAATTAGAAAAATGCGAAGGTGATAAAATAAAGAAATTACACTTTTATAGAAAAAATCACTTGAGTTACTATGGTAATAATTTATTTACTTCGCGAAGTTTCAATTTTTCTCCCCACAACGTTCGTGTAATTGTCCTTAACCAACAGGCTTGCTTCTGGCCTCATAAATAGCGTTTACTTGAAACGATCTTGAAGTAAATAAATTACCATAGTAATATAAATGTCATTTTTGTCTACAAGCCTAATTTCTTTGCATACACTTGTATTCTGTGTTGGAGTAGTCAGAATGTGTCCTAAAGCTAAAAAAAAAATAATCATTGATTCGAACTTGACATCTTAAAGGTATTGGAAGTTTGAGGTTTAAATTATAACAACAGTGAAAAGAATATACACACGAACATAAAATGTATCTTAGTGTCTTTTATTCTTCTTTTTTTTTAAACGATAAATAAGGATACGGTTTTTCTTTCCATAAGACAGGGGAGATGTCCCCCCCACACACACACATTAAATGTCAATTTTTTCCATACAAATTTGAGGGTTTTATATTTAGACAATAACTTTCATGCGGAAAATCTAGGCACCTTTAAAACTGTGTTATTTTAATTATATTAAAACGAAAAAGAGAGTATATCCCCAGGAAGAGAAACTAATACTATAAATTTAATGTAAAAATGTGAAATATCTGAATTAGTGCTATTAGTCAAAGTTGATTTTATACATTAATATTGTTGAATGAAACTGAGATGAGGTCCTATGTGAATAAAAAACACTAGCTACTAAAGAGCCCCCCGTTAGTACAGCGGTAAGTCTACGGGTTTACAATGCTAAAATCAGGGGTTCGATTCCCCTCGGTGGGTTCAGCAAATAGCCCGATGTGGCTTTGCTATCAGAAAACACACAACACACACAGCTACAAAAGAAGGAAAGAAAAGAAACGTTGAAAAAATATATTTGAATGTATATTTCTTTGGGTTTGTTTTCCGAACCCAAGTTAAAAATTATGTTCTTGTTTACAAACAGTCACCGCAGCTGACTTGATAGCCGTTTTCAACTTTCTCTGATATTAATAAATGAAAATGTGAAACGACAAAATAGACCCAAAACTAGTGTTACATGAAACATGTTTATATAATTAGTTTGAAATTACCGCACCCTATCGGAAATGAAAATAATATACACACAAAGACAATGGCTTCTGAAAACATTGGCAATAAAAATATAAAACAATTTAAGAGATAATGAAGAAAAATTATAGTAATAGAAGGTCGATAAACGATGGAAGTTTTTTCGAAGATTAAGTTGTACCTTAGAATGAGAGTGCCACATATACAGACAATTCAGAAAACATTGCGTAAAGTTTTCAATGTGATCTGTATTGGAGACTGCTTCGTAAACTTATTTATTTAATCTAACAAAACCTTGTTCTGAGCTTGCACATATAGAAGAGAGTATGGATAGAAAGTTTAAAGCTTAATTCAACCGGTACAGTCCCACCAAACATACTCGCCATTTCAGCCGTGGGAGCGTTATTATGTGGCGGTCAATCCCACTATTTGTTGGTAAAAGAGTAGCCCAAGAGTTGGCGATGTGTATTGATGATTAACTACCTTCCCTCTAGTCTTACACTGCTAAATTAGGGATGGCTAGCACAGTTAACCCTCGTGTTGCTTTGCCCGAAATTTGGAATAATTACAAACTGACCTGACCTCAAACTATTAACGTATGAAATTAATACCAACCCTTAAAAGACCACATTAACTTCCTTTATCCATTTTTCAACACCTTATTTTTTGTTTTAAGCACATGTCCACTTGTAACGTTTTGATATACACAATTTCTCCATTGGCTTATCAGTAAACATTTTGATTTCAAACGAAAGGTTCCAGTGCCTGCAGTGGTACTTTTCGTCCTTAAATATGTTTGAACTTTAGTTTCAAAAGACTGAAGTTAGTGAACCTGTAGCAGCCAACACGTCAAGCGTTGAAAATGGAAATCACAAAATTTCAGCGGACCGTCAGAGCGCGCAGGATCGGTAACTGCGTGTGTTTAAGGAGCCAGGTACACGTGGTTTAAGATATTCACATTACGTTTTTGTTTTTCCAACGTCTTGTAGAGTTATCGGTTTCTTGCAGTACTCGGTTAGAAAAGCGTATTTTTCTTTTCTTTTTGTGTCAGAAGTTGTCCTTTTTATTATATTTGTTTTGAAATAAAAAAAGTCTCACGCACGAGTGGTTAGTCACCTTGCATGTCTGTTGGCTGTGAAGCATAACATCGTTTACCAAACTCCAACTAGTTTGTTGAATGTGCTGACTTCTGGTAACATATTTACGCTCCAAACATTGTGGTAATTTTTTTGTCCTTGGCTCTTGCTAAAAGTTCAGTTGCGTGGTCGCTTAAGAGGTCTCGAAGACCGGATTTCTTCCATTTTGTTTCTGTTTTCTCTAGTAATTTTCATGCTTTACAATAAAATATTACAACGCGAGAAAGTTTTAGAATACTGAGTAACCTGAAGGAAATTGAGATTGTACGCGAAGGGAACTCAGCAGTGTTTACTTTTGAATTATAAGAGATAGCATCTCGTATATATCTTTAAAGACAATAAGGAAGTGATTTTATTGATGTTTGCTTCGAAATATCGAGAACTTTGTAGGCTTAAGGCAAATGCATTGAAAGATCTGATTGGTTGCTTCTTTTACTCTCTAACATTAACGAATGTTTAGGGCGCTTAACTAGCAATGTCGAATCCACGTCCGATCGAGCATGTTCAACTTTCAACGGAGAGTTATGAAATTACAGTAAATCCCACTATTCGTTAGTATCCCCACACTCAAAATTTATCATCGGATTTATAGATCCACGCCGCCCTGATTTACCCCAAGTCGTACATCGGCCCTTGATTTTGTGATACTTACACATATCGCTGGGCGCATGTTGTCGGCTTTTCGCTCATATTTGCTTGCTTGCTGTCATGATTTTTATTATTTTTTCCTCGGGTTGCTTGATCTAATTCCAAATTCAGGAGTGGGGTGAAGAGAAAATATTTTTCTGAGCACCCCTGGTTATCTCTGTTTCCAAGCAATGGGGGATAGAGATATTCAAACCGAAATACATGTCAGTTTTTTGTTTTGTTTGTTATTCGTTATTAAAGTAGTAGCCTTTATAGTCTTTCACTGTTAAATTAGAAACGACTGGCTCGTGTAATAATTTTATTCTATCATGCATAGTTTGTTTCTGAAAGTCACGCCTCTGATATCGCTACACACTAACACAGGGGTGGGCAACTCCGTGGCCACTGGCCACATGTGGCCAGCTTAAATTTAGGAATCAAATTTTTCAATCATTTACTTTTTTATCGCAAATTTGGTAATCAGCAACTGCACTGCCTCACGTCATCGCTAATGTTGCGCACTTCATCACTGCCACAGACTCCGCCCATATGTAATGTTAGTCTGGTTTAGATGTTTGTAATCGAGTGTGCGTTGTTTTGCATGCACTTGCAAACATTTTTATTGTGCAAATTTCAAGTGTTTAAATATACATATATTTTGTTTTTAATCCCATAATATGGATAAGTGGATACTTCGAAAACGAAAGAATCTAGATGATGAACACTCAGAAAATAAAAACAATTTAAATGATTCTGGCATTACTGCTAAAAAATAGAATGACGCGTGACTGGAAAAACGTGAAACAAGAATTTAACGAAAGTTGGGAGTTGAAATTTGCAGTGATTGAAGCAAATAATAAACCAGTGTGTCTTTTGTGTAACAAAGTTTTTAGGAATAATAAATAAAGTACACAGCCTTAAGCAACACTTTAACAATTTTCACAACGAATTTGATGTAAAATTTCCAGTTGATAGCAAAAATCGTATGAATGAAATTAGCCGTCTGAAAGCATAACTTCATGAGCAAAAGGGAGGCCTAAAAAGATTTTTATCATCGACAGAACTAGTTACGTTAGCTAGCTATAAAGTAGCTTGGATTCTAGCTTAAAAAAGGAATAATTTTCTGATGCTGAACTAGTAAAAGAAATATTGATTGTGGTAATTGAAACTATTGGAAAATTATGATTCAAAAATAAAAGATGATATTCAATAGTCGAAGAATAATTGCTGAATGCTAGAGTTAACGAAAGACAGAAAATCAGTAGCTTGAACAACTAAAAGACTGTTTGTATTTTTCTTTAGCACTAGATGAGTCAACAGATTTTAGTGATACTGCACGGTTGATATTTTGGGCTCGATATGTAACTTTAGATCTTCAAGTGAAGGAGGAAATGCTTGGCCTTTGTGGATTGCGAGATCGAACGTGTGGGAAAAAATATCTTTGAAAAAGGTTTTGAAATGTTAAAAATTTCAATCAGGATTTTAAAAACTGGTTATTGTCACATCAGATGGTGATTCCGCAATGACTGGGGCAAAATCAGGATTTGTTTCTCTTTTGAAGCAGCATTTAATTGAAAATAATGTGAAGTTCACGCCGCCATCTTTCCATTGCATTTTGCATCAGGAAAATTTATGTGCTCAGATGTCTAAAAAGTGATGAATTGAAAAATTTAATGGGCATTGTTGTAAAAATTGTGAAGTGTATTAAAAGCTCTCTCATCCAACGAGTTTGTTGAGTCTTTGAAGAAAAGCAGTGACTACTTTTGAAGATCTTACTGATTTTGCAAATATAAGATGGTTAGTAGAGGAAAAGCCTTGGAATGATTTACTTTCTTATTTCCTCAAATAAGAGAGTATCTTGTTGATAAAGGTAAGATTGAAAATTTCCCTAAACTTGAAACTTTGTCATGGCAGTGTGATTTGCACTTTCTGTGCGATATGATGGCTCATCTGAATAATTTGAATACGAAGCTTCATGGAAGAGGTAAAATACTAAGCGAGCAATCACAGTATATTCACGAATTTCTATCAAAGCTAAACCTCCTTGCAGAACAATTACAAAAGATTGACTTGAGACATTCTGAAAAGTTGAATAGTTTTCTAGAAAATAATGACCATGATTTCTCTGATGCTAAACTGGATCAAAAACCGATCTCAAAAATTTGAATCACGTTTCTTCGAATTTAAAAATTAGAAATTGATATTTGAATTTTTGCATGATACGTTTCAATTTGACTTTGGAATTTTCAGTAAGGAAATTGCATCGTTTTTGTCTTTGGATAAGTGTGGATTTGAAGACGAGATGCTTACCCTGCAAAGTGTAGAGCACGTGAAAGGTAAACAAAAATGTTCTATCAGAGAGATGTGGCTCACTGTTCTGATAAATGAGTTTTCCAAATTTAAAGATAGCAATTTCAAAATTATTTTCAGTGTTTGGATCGCTATTGGTGTGTGTCAACAGTTTCTTCGCTAGATTTTCTCAGTCTAGATACAGATCTCGGCTTATTGACTTAAATTTAGAGGCAGAGCTAAGATGCTCATTGAGCATAGATATTAAGCCAAATTTCAGGAAACTTGTTGATGAAAACCCCCATCAATTTTTACATTGAAGGTTAGTTGAAATGCAATTATTTTGACTAAACTAACATCTTTCAATTTTTATTTATTTATTTTTAATAGTGTAGCTAACGATGTTTTCATTAGCCACAGTTGTGGCTACTATGAAAAATAAGTTTTCCACCCCTGCACTAGCATAATATACCCGCATTAGGTCTGAAGGAAATGGTAGGGCGGCGTGTCAGCAGTAGGTAGGTGGGGGGTGGAAATATATTGAGATAGGCTGACTCGTAATAATGATAAAATGGATAAAGAAAAGGGTGTAAGATTCTTTGGGTAGTATAAATAACCTGGACTCTTTTTTTTTTTCCAGATACACGTAGAAACAGTTCGCCTTATATTAGAAATTTTAAAAACCTACATAACTTTTTGGTTGAACAGTAACATCTTGTGGAAGTTAGGGTAGTTTCTTTACTGTGGTATGTACGTGAAAAAAGGCAAGTTTTAACATAATATATCTAGTGTTTTAAATAAATTTGTTCATTAATCAGTGGAATGAAAGAAATGTACCAGTATCTAAACAACTCATTCTAGACAGGGGAGTTCGAATGTTGGTGTTGAAATATATTGTCTATTTATGGAGCAGCTTGAATGCTACAGGGTTGAGACGTTCATTAGTTTTGACGTAATGTAGAATAATGGGGTTTAAATATTGTTTCTCACCCCACCCTGTTATTTTGTGATACAGCGGTAAGTCAAGTACTTGAAATGCTAAAATCCAGGGTTCGAATCTCCGCGGTGAATACAAGATATAGCCCAATGTGGCACATCTGATGGCTTAGTGGTAACTATGAGGCCTTATAAGACTAAAATTCATAGTTTGTTATCTCTGGTGGACACAGCACAAATAGCCAGCCCGTTGTTTAGATTTACGCTTAGAAGTTAATAGTTGGTAATTACGTTACTTTAAGGGCTCTGTTTAAAAGAAAAACAAGGTTATCACACTTACCTATTTCGATTTCCTTCACGGGAGAGCAAGTGATATCAAATTAATTAGTGTCGGTTTCTTTTTTCCAAGATTTGTGGAAGTAAATACGTCCGTGCACCTTAGTCACCAAAATGGCTAGTGGTCTTTCAAGCCTAAATATTTGGTTCTGGAAAAAAATATGTAAGAGATGGGATTTTGTGTTATTTGTTTATATACATGTGTGTGTTTAGTGAAGGGAGTTTTAAGTAAAAATACATTTTTACTTCAAGTAGGTTTCTCGTCATCACAAGTGTATAGTACAATTCTTAGTTCATATTGTATTGATTTAAAATCTTGGAACAGAGTAAAGAGACTTTAAAAAGATACTTCTGTTCAAGGAACCAGCGATTCCTAGCCTATCTTCTTAGAAAAAAACCTTTTGTTGTTGTTGTTGTTCTATTTACTGGGTCTTTGGGCTGGCGGCAGAACAAGAGTTCAAGGTACCGGAGCCGTCTTATCTTCCCTTATCTGCAACTGTTTTCTAGATCTATCATCTCTGAATATTGTGCTTAACTGTGAATTAGTTGTAAGATGTATTATCAGAAGTTGACGTAATTTGAAAACCAATCTTGGTGTTATTTGGGTGAACCATTCGAGTTGTTGTTGTGGAAATAAATAACTCGTTAGATGCAGTGTGCAATATCACGGTAGGAGTTTGTGTCGGTGTTTTTCAGTACGAAAAGCAGTATTTGCTGCGTCCTAAATCGTGCGTGTTTCATCGGATGACTGCTCTAATTACCCCCTGTCTCCATAGTACTCACTATTTTCAAACGAGTGGGAACTCATGGATCTCTGAACATAGGCGTTGTCTGAAGGACAACGAGGGACGTCCGTTTTCAGTCGCATCAAGTTTTGGTAATATAGTCATCATGCATTGTTTGAAAATCGAATACAACAGTTGAAAAAAGCTTTCTACTGACCATGCGTCAAGGACGCCAGTGTGTCAGTGAAATTATGTGCCAACAGTAACTTACGTTTACTGGTAATTGTACCGGGCGTCGTTGAAAGGAAATGTTGCAATTCACACTAACAGCCAAAAGAAAGGCTGTTTCAAACTATGAATCGGCTTGGTGAGCGATCTCGAAGATACGCTGGCAATTAAGTTTTGGTGTTTTTTGATAATTAGGATTATTTATCTGAAGTTGTACACTGCGGGCTATTATTGCTCTGTCCATTGCTGGTATCGAAACCCGATTTTTATTGTCATAAGCTGAGCGAACAGCGTGCACGTAAAAATTAATACTTCTGTTTTGAAGTAATTGTCTGTAGTTAGATACAAAGCTATACGGTGTGGACTACCCACCACGAGTATCTAAGCCCGGTTTCTAGCGTTGTAAGTCTAAAACCATATCGCTGTGTCACTGGGGAATCATTTTTCTTGAATAATTATTAACAGGTGAGGAGGTAATTGGTAACAGCTTTATTTGAAAAGAAATAAGAAATAGATTTTTAAAAAGCTAAAAAATGAAAAAGTTTAGCTTTGTTTCTTTTGTTGTTTTTTCCTTGTATGTCACAAATTTTAGAGAAACTAGGAAGCACATTTGGGGTTTCAACCCTAGCCTGGTCGCTAACTGTTCTGAAACTGATGATTGGCTGACCTCCAAGTCTTGACGTCACACAAAATATCCAATAGTGGACGCGTGTTCACCAATCAAGCGTGTAAGATATTTTTTAAATATTGGTATCTATTGATGCACGATAAGAAGATACAGATTCGTGATGGGCCAATCATCAGCAGTTGAGACTATTTTTTTTATTTGTTATGCTGTGGTTATAAATCCGCCACAATTTCAACTGGGAGAGAAACAACAACAATGAATCTAAACTTTTTTTTTTTTGTACTTTCTCTCTGATATACACACGTGTGAAATGTGTGAACTTAATTTAAACTAATCTTTTGAATTTCGTCGAAAATGTGATTTATATGCCATAAGAGACTTTAATGTATAAATATCTACGCATACGCGTTAATTCCAAACAATATTACAACTTCATTTAGCGTGTAGTCTATATGCACAGGAAATAACTTACGGAACAATACTAGCGAATCGTATAGTGACATAAAAAATATCCATCCGTTGCTATATGTTTTAAAGGACTTTTCCATTTGTTGATTCTTCGACAGGAATACGAGTGCACGCTTCGCTTCTTTCTTCAATGAACGTGCATATCAGTATATGTTCATAATAAATTCAGTATTGTAATAGTTTGACATCTGGAAACACCTTTTCCTGTCCTTGGGACTTCTTGCCTGGAATTTTTATTTTCGTAAATTTTGTTTTCTTTGTTTATACCATCGGCTAAGAAAATCAGATTTAGTCCCTTGGAGGAATTCGCTTTAAAACGACGCCAACAGCTTACATCTATGTATACAACAACAAAAAACATTTTTCCAAAGTACAATAGTTGTATATTTATTTTTCAAATTTAGTCCGGGAAAAAACGCTTTAACGGTCACGGTATAATTCTGTATGGAATAGATGTGTATAATTTTAACCATCCAACAGCTAACAAACCTAGCTTTGTTGCTTTAATACGTATAAAACAACTGATTCAGTTCTGCAGTTGATTCACTTCCAGATAATCGTTTAAATAAATCGTGAAATTAATTTTTGTTGGCATAGCTAGGTGGACACTCGACTCGTAATTTAAGGGTCGTAGGTTCTAATCCCCGTCACACCAAACTTG
This sequence comes from Tachypleus tridentatus, assembly GCF_004210375.1. Taxonomy (NCBI): domain Eukaryota; kingdom Metazoa; phylum Arthropoda; class Merostomata; order Xiphosura; family Limulidae; genus Tachypleus; species Tachypleus tridentatus. The sequence continues at coordinate 87,321,601 of NC_134826.1, read as the reverse complement.
GTTGCCCTTTTAGCCATGGGGGCGTATAATGTCACGGTCAATCCCATTGTTTGTTGGTAAAAGAATAGCCCAAAAGTTCGCTGTGAATGGAGTTGCTTTCCCTCTAGACTAACACTGCTAAATTAGGGGCGACTGGTGCGGACAGCCCTCGTGTAGCTTTGTGCGATATTCAAAACAAACCAATTTTTGTTGGTTCCGTAATTAAATTTATAACATACTAATATATATCTTCTAAAGGTTTTTTTCTTGTGCAATATAGACATTTCTTGGTAAGTAATTCAAGGGAAACAATTTTCCTCTATAGAGTTTTCATAATGTTTGCAAAAGAAGATTAAATCAAACAAATAAATGATTGAGATCTAACGTAGAATCCAGGACACGGTCGTCATTCCATCGTTTTTGTTTAGAAATATATAAGTAGAGTTGTAATTTGAGAAACACCTGTAACCTTTTGACAAATTCGACTATCTTTACTGTTAGTAAAATATTTGTGGTTGATATGTTAAACATTATAACAGTGTGCTTTTAAACGATTATTTATTGATTTTGTTTTCAAAACCAAGTGGATGATTTCCTGTAAATAAACATCGTTTGTTTTTTTTTTAAAGTTTCGCACGTGCTCTTCACTTTTCTGGGTTTTGTTAAACAATCGATGCTATTTTTTGACACTTGGTGTGACCAGTTCTTTCCTAATATTTAATTTGGGCCAAGCGTGACCCAGAGATTAATGTGGAGGACAAAACGCCTTGCACTTTCGGGCCGAGGATGGGTTATAAGAGTGGAAGTCAAATCGGTCTAGCAAGAATTGGCTTATTATCTTTCCTCTAGTCTATCAATTCAGAATTAGGTTATGGCTGCAGTACAATTAGCCATCTGTGCAGATATGCGCGAAATTTTCCTAACGAACAATTTTAAAATTCAAGAAATATCGGGATTCTGAACGTAAACTTGAAACTTGGATAGCAAAGCAAAACGTAACAGAAAACAGAGAGCCAAAGTCAACAGCCAATAAGCATCTGGGTCCCCTTTTTTTATATCTGTTAATGTTTATTCCATGTCAGTTTGCCTCCTCCCTGCCCCCAGTGGCACAGTGGTATGTCGGCGAACTTACAATGCTAGAAACCAGGTTTCGATACCCATGATCAGCAAAGCACACATGGTCCATTGTGTAGCTTTGTGCTTAATTATAAAGAAACAAATATACCTACTAAAAAAATCTAATTTAACGTCACCTGAAAACGTGTCCTAATAATCTCTAGTCTGTAACGTTCTTCAATTGCAACGTTTACCTCATGATGATTGGATACTATAGATCGAAACGTTGTTTCCGCATAAAATCAGAACATGTCTAGTGTTAAAGCTGCTGTAAATTTTGAGACCCACTGTTATTACTACAAACATTTCACAAGATGCTCTAGTGCGATGGGCTGGAGGTGGCCTGTTGATAATCTTCTATAGGTGCGGATCTGAAGGTCCAAGGCTCGAACTGGGATATTTGTATACATGTATTCCATACTTTTGCTGTGAACCGTTATAACTGTGATCAGCCGATCACACTGCTTGGTTCAGAAGACTCGCATGGACTGTTTTTACAGGCTGACTTCCCTTATATAATTAGCAGTTCTAGATTAGAGACGGCTGTACCCGAATCTTACACTTCTTTGCCGGGAGGTTGCTAGGGTTTAGCGATTCCAAAAGTGTCTTATCCTTCCCGTAGCTGTAGCTCAGTCTCTCCGTCCAAGGAACAGTGCGAACTATTAAAACTGGCCCTCTTCAGAGATACCACTCAAGTTTTTTGTGGGGCAAACCTCAGCCCCCTAACCAGGAATAGACTGACTCCGACCGTGGTCTCTAATCTGCTCGTATAGTCTAAATACTTTTGTGTGCCACAAGTGGGACTTGTTTTTAGAGCATAAACTGTGTCAATGTCGGCCAAAAAACCCAGTAAGATGAGCTACTTCTTAAGGTTTTGCATTTGTTATAAGCCATGTTTTCAACATTTCATTTTAAAAGGCGGTTAGAGGGCGCATGAGATAAGATCGAGAAACTGATTAATTCCTAAAAATGGATACGTAGCTGAATATTCAGTTAATTATCGCGTCTGTTCTTTTATTCAGTTGCTTAGTCACGTGCGTATCTAACAAAAATAGTTAGGCCTAAATATTGCAATTTATATTGAAACGTATTTGATGTCAGGCTTACACTTAATTGCTAGTGTTGAAACATTGTAAACTTACGCCAAAACTCGTGTACAAATGAAAGTCAGTAGAAAATGGTTATAAAGAGATAAGCTATTTCCTTATTGCCACGTGGACTAGGCTTGGATTATTTTTGCCAAAAAAATTCGAAATATCACCTTACGGCTGACTGATGAGGTAAAATAACATTTAAAAGGAAACTGTGTATTATATTATCATTTGTAAAAATGGGTAGTTAATCCCTGAATATAACATTTCAACACCTATTTTCAGTTTTACTTTTAAAAAATAAGGGGTGGTAGTCCACTCACCCCTCCCACTAGCCTGCAACCATTTTAGTAGACTGTTTTCTTCGTTTGTTTGAATTGGATTTAGTTTGATTTTTATATTTCATAAGGATTCCTAGGGCGTGAAGATATCGGTCATATTTTAAAATAATGATTCCGGAACGCTGTTTATTGGCACCAAAATTGTAACATCTAGGTAAAAATACAGTAGCTTCCCTTAGATACTGGCTCTTGACGTCACGTGGATCGTGAGAACTGAGATTGGTTCGGTCATCGTGTCTCATGTGGACCTTGGAGACTTTAACGAACGACTTCGTTTGTGTTGACTCAGCATTAATACCAATTAATGTAACTGTTTTTTTTTCTACTTTAGAAGATCATTCTTCCTAGACCAGGTGGCTAGGAGGCGCTCGATTCGTAAGCTAAGGGTCACGTGTTCGAATTCCCATTATGACAAACATGCTCTCTCTTTTAGCCGCGTGGACGTTAGGAATTACGGTCAATGCCACTATTCGTTGGTAAAAAGTAGCCCAAGAGTTTGACAGGGGGTGGTAATGACTAGCTGCCCTCCCTTACACCGCTAAATTGGGGATGGCTAGCGCAGATAGTCCTCGTCTAGCTTTGCACGAAATTCCAAAAAACAAACATTTTTCTTAGCTTCATAAACTCGTTTGTACAGGTAACAGAAATTATTTGCTTTCAACCCAGAGGCATATGAGATTGATGACGGGCGTTTCTAAGAAGTTTTTTGAATTAGGGATTCGCTTTTTGAACCTGTTAAGCATTTATTTCACAACATAAGTACAGAGCCAAAAATCTTGTCCGTATTCCTCTGCCTTTGTGTCTCAGCATATGAAGTCCTTTATGTTGATTTAAATGACTAACAAATATTTGTTTGTTCTTTTTCTGAGAGTGTATAATTAGTGGATTTCGTGTGAGTTAAACATATTTCGGTGTTGTAGGCTAGTGTGTCTTGGGGCAGCCACCGTGGAGGGACCTGTTTAGATAATTATTTTGAAAGACGGCCAGATGATCTCTTCTTCCCAGTTTTTCATGCATAATACGGAATTACGCTTCACTACTGTGTGAAATGTTTTGGAATATGATGGACGCAGTGGGTTCAGTAACCCAGGTGAATTGGGTGCACTGCTTCACGTGCCACACCTTGTGACCTTTGCGTGTAAATTTGACGCCGAGGCTTAACTACGTTGCTATTTTACAAGCGGATAACCTACTGTTCAGAAGTGGCCAGAGCTATAGAAAAAATATCTGTATTGATACCACATGATATGCCCTCTGACAGGGGCCAGCATTACAGGATAAGTGCCCCCCTTCCACAATAATATTTTACCTTTTCTTGTGCATATACACATGTAGATAACTTACGTTAGACTTTACAGATTTTAGTGGGTTAGTCGCCACCTTCATTCTCCTGCTCTGATGATGTCATTGTTGGGAAAATGGGATTGCACGTGTTGGGCACCTTCAGATATCTCCTCCAGTAGAAAACGGTTGTTATTTGAGAATATAGCAGTGTAACGTAACACGGAGTAGTTAACGTTGATAAAAGGTTCAGGTGTCACTGTGGTCGTGGGGCATCTGTAGAAGATCCAAATAATGCACACTTTGATGGAACCAACGAATGGCGGAGGTTCCCTAACTGTGGTTAGCAGTAATAAATTTATGAAGTTACCATTTACTGAAAGAGTAACAAATAAAATCAAATGCTAAAGACACTACAAAACTGATATAGTAATATATTTATGAATTCCAAATTAATAATTGTAATTAACATAAATTGAATTATGTAAATTCGTTGTGCGGCTGGCACCATTGCCTGGCGATCGCTAAAAAAAAGACAGATGGACTGACGGATATAAAATAGAAATACAGAAATGAGGTGAGTATTTAGACTGATCCTCGTTTGAACCTGTCAGGTCTAGAAATTCGCAATATTGTTTCAGCAAAGCGTTATTATCTTTCACATTAAAGGAAGCCGTAAGGTTTCTATTAAAAAAAAAAAAAAAAAACTTTCCATATTTATATTTCTTTTCATTATTCTTTTATTAAAACTAGAATCAAGCTGAAGAAATGGTAAAATACTGTTTTTAACGGGAAGTAACCGCCAATACAGTGAAGTTGACGAAATGCAAAGTTCGGGAACCCCCTCAACGTACGGTATAATACATTTTATAGTTATCAACGTTATCGTTCTACCTTGCCCCGTGGTAGAGGTCGTGTGGTGATCTGTAGGAATATATTTTTGAGGTTTTTATTTCTCCACAACGTTTCATCTCTAGTAGTGTTTGTGTGATTTGAGCACAAAGCTATACAATGGGCTATCTGTGCTCTGCCCACCATGGGTATCGAAAAGCAGTTTTTAGCATTGTGAGTTCGTAGATATACCGCTGTGCCACAATAGTAAGACATAATCACGCGGAAAATTCACACGTGCTTGTACTTTAAACATTGTATCTCTCAACTAGCTGTTTCAAAACCTTATACTATTCGCAAGTCTTAGAAACACAAGCAGTGAAGTCTGGCTGTGTTTACATATATTAACCCTGGAATACAGACTTTGGCCTCATTCAAAATTGATGAAGCTTCACATGCCCAGGTTATTACTGTAATTGGATGGAGTGTCAAATCGCCATAACCTTGTTTTCCTGTCGCTCCTTTTTACACTTCCCGGGATTCTTTAGTGCACTGAAGCACCATGGGATATCAGGTACCGTGTTTACTCGCTTATAAGACGGGGATTTTTCCTCGAGATTTCGGGCTCAAATTGGGGGGGCCCGTCTTATAGGCGAGGTCTACAGACATAGAAAATAAATTTAGTTCACTCAGAACTGTGCAGATATTTCAGACAATGAAAATAGGGAAGTGAGCTATCTTGTTATTATTAGATCTGTGATTGTGGAGAACACGGAGGAATGTGACCTCTACGATGATGGATTGTCCGAGGAGCAGTTTTATGAACTGTTTGTAGATAGCGACAACGAATAATTTGAAGGCTTTTGAATTTCATAACTTGCATACTGATTTGCTGTGTTCTATTAAAGTGCAGTTTGCGTAAACTCTTTTAATACTTTGAAGAAATGTGGTTTAAAAGTTAGCATAAACGTACTTTGATACTGAAATATGTTGTGATAAGTTTTGTGCGTTAGATTGTTCTTTGTTATGTGTTTTAAATATGAATATTTATCATACAGTAAATAAAATAGTTGATGAAATTCCATTAAACGCTTGAACACCGAGTTTGGATTTATTCATTTATTTTCACTTTTCTATCTCTTCTATTTCTCTCCTTCTAATCTGATATCGAAATATCGTATACGAAACCCAAAATTAGGTTTCTATTAATTTCCATTTTTTTTTACTTTTCTCTCGTTACCTGCTTTCCTTCCTTCGTCTTATAAACGAGTCTAAACAGAATATCGACAATCTCTCAGGTGAAGTTGGGACCCGTCTTATAAACGAATAAAAACGGTATGTTTGTAGTTAACACAATATTGTTTTTCTCCAATTAGGGTTAGACTTTGGCAGAAGATAACAGTGGTAACTGAAACCGAATAATTTAGAGTAACCTAAAACCGAGTAACAAAACTTTGTATCAGTACACTACAAACGATTCAACTACACACACACACGTTGATGTAGCTGTTTTAGATCGAATTTTAAAACAATGAATTCTAAAACGAAATGTGTTTACTCAAGTAGGCTTAAGAGTGATATGGATCATAAACACTTAAAGATAAACATTAAGTATACAGGAACAAATTTTATTGCATCTGAAAGTCATTCTTAAAGGATGGAGCCATAAAAGAAACAGAACATTGTGAAATCCATTACCTCGAAATAGAATCCTAGACAACTAGAACATCGACTTTTGACTATTTTTTTAATTATTACTTATGATTATTAAGACTGAAAATCTTAAATCCAAGCTGATTTGGTTTCAACCTTGATAAACTTTTATAGATATTATAAAGGTTGAAAGAATTAGAATTGAATTTTTTAATAACAACTAGTTGTGCGTAAAGAAATTTTAAATTAACGAACATGATTTGTGTCTGTGGTTTTGATCAGGAACATAAAATCTCCCTACTTCAAGATATCCTGATTATTCCACATAAATTCAGGATGTTTGTAAATGAAACTCGCTCTGTCGAAGAGCCAGAAACTAGAAGATGTTCGTGTTTAAAAATTGAAATATCGTAGTAAATTATTTAATTATTGCAGAAAATATCTCTAAATATACACGTTCGTGATGTAATTAATTCAAGGATGTGGAAACCTTTCAAGACATGGACGTTAGTATGAAACCTTAGTACAATATTGGGAAGGCTGTTGCCATAGAGTTCAATGTCTGTTAAAATTTCTCAAGTTAAAGGAATATATGTTCAAATAGCAGTTAGAAGAATAAAAGATCAAAGCAGGAAAGAAAATATTTAGAAACGCAATAACGTTTCTGATGAACAAAATTAAAAACGTCTGGAAACTTGGGTAGCTCTACAGACGAGATTGGCGTCTTTCAAGAAAAGTTTTTTCTTAATTTCGCGCAAAGCTACACGAGGGCTATTTGCGCTAGCCGTCCCTAATTTTTGCAGTGTAAGCTAGAGGTAAGGCAGCTAGTCATCACCACCCACCCCCAACTCTTGGGCTAATCTTTTAACAACTAATAATGGGGTTGAATGTCACATTATGACGCCCCCGCTGAAAGGGCTAGAATGTTTGGTATGACGGGGACTCGAACCAGCGACCCTCGGATTACAAGTCGAGTGAACTAAGTAAGAATAATGTTAGAAGACAGTCTGAATTCAGTTATTGGAGAAATATGTCTATGGCAAAATAACTGAAGTGCTCTGTAGTGGCACTCGTTGAAAGACAGGTCTGCACATTGAAGTGCTAGATACAACACAGTGTTATAACGCTTTTTAACGGTGGAAACAAGACAGCTTTATAAGCGTTGGATTACAACTTCACTTCTAAACTTCATTCTCCGTATTACATTACTAACACTTTTGAGTGTTGTGATCAAACGGCCATGATTTGCCTAATACTTGTCTGTAATGATTGTATCTAACACACGAGTTTTATAGAACTATATGACGTTAACAACATTTCTGTTGTATCATACTTAACACTGGTTAGTCCTAGTTCCCAGTCAACTATTATACACACAATTGACTTACTTACGTTTTAAAGATAAGCATATAGTTTGGACATAACTGAACTTTAGCCATATGTATAGTTTACTTTTGTAACCATCCAAAGTATAGACACAACACATACTTGAAGGCAAACGTATCTAGAGTTGTAATTCTAGAATACACTCAAAACGATTGAAATTTGTTCTGCGGGTCCACTTAGCCATCATTAGCTCATCAGTACTGCACTATTAAAATAAGAGTAAATAATCTGTTTGCTTGGGTACATAGTTACTTTTACTTTCGATTATAAGCCTTGGAGTTATTCATTACAGATACTTTATTTCGCGCGAATTAAAGTGAAAAAGATTTTGTTTGTTATGAAAGTTTGACTTTCTTGTTACTACTTGGACTTGTATGATGATATTCACGAGTTAGAGAAGTTGTTGCACATTTATGTGGGGACTGTCCTTTATTATTATCATTACTTTACTGTTTTGAAGGTACCCTACACTCTAGTCCCCCGGTGAAAAAATGTTAAGTCTATGGACATAACAGATAACTCAACATGGCGTTAGTATAAACCAATCTCCAGCTTTGGACTCAGATTCATTCTGTGGTAAACCTCTGGATTTGGAAGCAGGCGAGTCGGGTTCGAATCTCTGCGATGCTGCAAAACACCTCTTCCACGTTAAGTTATATTCTCCTTTTAACAATGACAGTTACTCCCTTAGCGTATACTGTTAGGACTGCCGGAAGGCTGCTCTCTCTCTCTTTAGTCAGTGCTTCAACATTAGGGACAGCAGCCTTAATTGCTTTACCATAAATACAAATATCTTCGACTTTAGCATCTCCAAAAGGTAAAAATTCTGAGCTAGATTTTTATGCAAACGAATTGAAACCTGTATGCGCAGACTGCAGTATATTATTAGAAACTTTTATTAACGTAAATTTTATTAGCTCAATATTTCACTATTACAGTTTAGGAATTATTGATAACCTACAAGTTCGCTAATCCAGTGGGTGGTCGAGTGCTACTGTCTGGGCGGCAAAAAACGTTATTAGCTTAGGCTTAACTACATATGCAGACAGTTTTTTAAAGTATTTTTGTATTGTTGATGTACTCCGTAGCTCAGCGATACATTTGAAGGCAAATAGCGTTGAAAATTAGGACTCGATCACCAAAATTACAGCTTTGAGCTTAATAGATGGAATTTCCTTGCCTAGCTTGCAGTTAGTTTCTTTAATTTTAATAATGAGGGGTTTTCCCAGCTATTGGATATTCTAGTGGAGTTAGATCTACATATGAACTGTAGTTGTGAATTATTTTAAGATTTAAATGTTTGCTTTAACTTCCGAGTCTTTATTTTAATCTGTTTACGTAAGTTATATGGAAAATATTCATAGATATCTTTTGTGACTGGGAACTCTAGTTTTACATAGTGTGTAGTTTCCCCCCACTTGTTCTGTAGGGATGTGGGGTATAGTATACATACGAAATTTACAATAATTGTCAATTTTTTTTTTCGCCTTTCCACCCCATATTTGTTACAAATTCCGTCCATGCTTGGGATGTTTCAACCTATCCGGTTTGATTTTATCCATTTGGTTAATAAACCTATTTTTAGCTCTCATATTTGATTTGACTTTACCATCTTGAGTCCAACTTACACATCGGATTGACTAGTGTGACCGAACTTGATAATAAAATTCTTGATGACGAGAAACGCATCAGAAATACAAATGTATCTCAGAACGGCTGGTATGGGTGTTAACGCTTGTATTGATAAGGAGAGAACAACGTTTCAACCTTCCTACTTTCATATCCAGGTTAAGAAAGAGATAGCTTGAATGTGACCGTTGCCGGACACTTCTTAGGGACGAGAGTATAAACGAGTATACGGGATTGTAGGGGGCGCTGCAGGTGGATTTTAGGTTATTAATTAGTATAGGTATAAAGGTGTTCCTTTATATTGGTTTAAGTTGCTGTATAAGTAGGGCTTCCTTGATTTTGTGTTTGTTTATATTTGTTTCCGTACTTAATATCTGGGAGGTTTCTATAGATATGTTGTGTTTATGTAATTTGCAGTGTTCAAAAACGTGTGAAGGTTTTTTTGGTGTTTTTTTTGTTCTCTAAATCTAGTTTCCATTTTTATGCTTGTTTCTCCAATATAGAAGTCGTGGCAGTTGTTGCATTGTATTTTATAAATTATGTTAGTGTTGTGTTTGTCAATGTAGTTTTTACGTAGTATGGACTTTAGTTTTGTACCTGGTTTTGAATAAATTTGATGTTTACTGGAATGTTGTGTTTTGTTAAGTTTTGTTTTCCAAGTGTTTGTTATTATACTTATACAACAACTAAAACCAAAATCAAATCAATATAAAGGAACACCTCTATACCTATACTAATTGATAACCTAACATCCATCTGCAACGCCCCTACAATCCGTTACCCGTTTATACTCTCGTCTCTAAGACGGTCCGGCAACGGTCACATTCAAACACTCTTTCTTAACCTGAGGATGACCTAGGAAGGTCGAAACGTTGTTCTCTCCTTATCAATAAAAGTGTTAATACCCATACCAGCCGTTCTGAGATATAAACTTTATGATGGTTAAACACGTGTTGGTCGTAGAGAGGACGTTAGAACGTAGTTACAGGGCTCGATAACTACTCCATTCATACCGGCAGCGCTTGCTATAAAATGGCGAGAGCCATCTATTATTATTAAGTTTTGCTTTTACAAAACTTTTTTTTTTTTTGAGCATTTACAAAACATGGTTTGCTTTTGTTGTTGGAAACGTCTGGAAAATCTAAGGCAGATTATTTTGACTAACGAAGAGTTATAGAATGAAAGCAAAATTTGACTTTTGATTGTGGTCTACGTCAAGGGTCGTTCAAGATTGCAAACCATATAATAAGGTGAACTACTTTCAAACCTTTTGGGTCATGTTCGGTCCCCCGCTGGTACAGCGTTAAGTCTACGGATTTACAACTCTAAAATCAGGGGTTCGATTCTCTTCGGTGGGCTCAGCAGATAGTCTGATGTGGCTTTGCTATAAGAAAACACAACACAGGTCTTGTTCGAGTGAAAAATATAATTGAAAGTCCAATAGTAATTTATTTTGGTCAACAGGGGCGCTTTTAAGTTAAAGGTATAACTTTATTTATTTATTTTAGATAATTTATGAATTTACACTTTCAGTTCAAAATTTAGAAACGTTAATTTTTTTAAAAGGAAATCATCCGTGAATGGTTATTGAAACACTCGGAAACGTCACGTTAAATATCCATAAAAGAGTTCTTTAATAACTTAAGATTGCTTTTGCCTTCTTTATCCTTCAATCAGTTAGGAAAAACTTGATTATATTTAATGCACAGGACGTCCTGTATAAACTAATAAACAAAATACTTCACGCAGGTGTAACTTGAGAACAAAAAATTATTATCAAATATTTTTGACACTATTGATAACTTGTACTTTTGTAAATTTGATATATTGATAAAGTAAATAAAAACCTTTGGTAAGAAATTAAACTTTTAGATTGTGTACTGACTTAAGTGGTGTCGTCAAGAGATCCTGCAGTATATCTTAGTGTTTCCCAAAGTGGGAGCCTTGAAGCTTTTTCTGGTGGGCCGCCAAAAATGAGCCGAATTAATTTTAATTGTAAATAGAATTATCGATAAAAAAGTTAAATTTGTTAATTTACAAGATTGCTTCTTATTTTAAATCGAAAATAAAATAATTACATAAAATTACGTCTTTAATTATTTCTCAATCTACAAATTTAACCCAAACATAGATAGCTAATTATCTAGTCATAACACATATAAATTGATAAGAAAAGACAACGTTAAATTACAAACATACAATTTAATAGAAAAAGTACTTCATTGATATCGTTAAAGTTCATTAGTAATAAGTTTTAATTGATAAATCAGTTTGTAAGGCATTTTTTATAAGTTGGGGGTCTCAAAACCTTTTATTCACATCAAAGGGTCCGGTATGGCCAGGTGGTTAGGGTGCTCGACTCTTAATCTAAGGATCGCGAGTTCGAATTCTCGTCACACTAATCATGCTTGCCCTTTCAGCTGTGGGGACGTTATAACGTCACAGTCAATCCTGCTATTCATTGGTAAAAGTAGCTCAAGAGTTGATGGTGGGTGGTGATGACTAGCTTCCTTACTTCTAGTCTTACACTGCTAAATTAGGGATGGCTAGTGCAGATAGCTCTTGTGTAGCCCTAGGCTCGATTGAAACCAAAACCGTCATAAAACTTTGTTCGTAACAAACAAAGAAGCCAGAATGGCCCTTAATGTTTATAGAATATCGCACATGGAATAAAAAAAATACAGAATTTAATATAAAAAAGAGACAAAGAGTTTGAAACCACTGTATCATACAACTAAAAATTGGTTGTACATTTAGATGTCTAAATTTTGTGATCAAGCTAAACCAGGCAGGTTCTTTGTCCATTTTAAATTAATGGAAAGTAAACATTGGTTGTTTACTCGATTAAATTTGTAACAGTTGCTGTATCACTTATTTTTTATATACTACTGTCACAATTTAGTCTGTAATTTAGCAGATAAAATCTGTAAAGTTTGTCAACGATGTGGAACAGGGTCAGACTTTATAGCTCACTAAGCATTGATGGTGTTATAGTCTCTGTGAATGTTCTGGATTGTGATGTATTCAGGTAAAATACTGTTGGATAAAGTTGTCCCTTGTTTTTTGTTTTCTCTTTAAAAATACAAACTTTTTTATATTCTTAATTTTTATTCTAAAATGTCATTAGATTTTTGCTACATTTGTTAGTGACCGGTGGATATTACTGTGAATGACGTAAAGATCGGCTCCACCCCTTCTAAAATAAAGGTTAGACGTTTTGCTTGTTGTATTTTTTCAGGCTCTGGATACGTTAATAGTGCAGTGCAGCTTTTTTAGAAACTGTTTATGTCTCGGAAACCACGTGTAGTAACAAGGAATGCATCGTTTAAGGTTTTCGTGGTCAATACCGATAGCCAATGATAATGTATTTATGTTGATCAAATCTGATATTTAGTATATCACACTAGAAGTCTAGTATTACTGAGGGCCATTCGCTTTAATTTGTGGCGAGAAAATTTTTCTTTTTTCATGGTGCGTTTGTTAGAATGTTATTGAAAAGTTGTTTTCAGTTAACAAACATCCAAGTGTTTGTAATTTTAATTAACTAAAACAGATTACTGCACTAGTTTAATAAGATCAGTGTTCGGAGTACATGACACCATTAAAACTGGTAGAATGATACATGACGATGATGAGAGTCGTGTAACAATGGTAACAACAAGCAAAACTATGGGTATTTTATCAACTTCGACAACAACAACCCGAGTATTCCTTATGTTAATACTGGGCCGATAGTCTACTAGTAAAACAACTCCTAGTAAGGATGGCATGGTCATGTAGGTTTTACTTGTTAGTTCCTGTGTAATCCTTTTGTCCATATAAGCTAGTAAGTTAGTTGTTTATTTATTCAATTTTCGACACAATGTCTTTTTAATTCGAGGCTGTTTGACACGGATATTTGAATCTGTATAATGCTCATCGCAAATTTCCATGCCCTGCCTCTTATATCTGTTATCAAGGACTTTCCGTGTTCACTGATGCGTTGTGTTTAAAGGGACTCGCTCTAAACAATCTACAGTCGAAACCGGCTTGTGGAACTGTAATCCAGTGGCACGAGGAGCACGCGAATTAATCTTGCCCAGCACGAACCAATAGGAACAGCGCTGGTTAGCTCGCTATCAACTGACTAGTAGAGAGGGTGTTTTTTGAGGATTTAGTTCGTCCGGATGCTTAATTGCCTATATATATAAATTTTGTGGCAATCAGTGTGTCTTACTACGTCTTCCTCTCGAGGAGTAAAAGACAGTTGTAAACAGATCAGAAAAATCCCTTTGAAGATCGTATACGGTGAACCTTGTCATAGATCAGACTTTTAAGGTTTCCGAAGCCAGCTTGTTTGCTCACTAGGTTCTGTATTTTAATAACTACAACCGAAACGGCAAGAATTTCGATTAAGCGAGTCTGAAGTGAAGTCGACTTTTTGAAACGCTGTTCCAGGTATTGTGCAAGTTTGATGCATGTCAGTTTTAAAGTTGGTATCATTGTTTGGCCTTTAAACGATTTTGGTCAACTTCTGATCTAATTAAATTTGTAAGATTGCTTCGCTTTTTAATCATATTTTTTACTGCATCCCATCCAATAACTGATGCTTAAGGAAATGAAAAGTTAATTAGAAAAAATCGCATTTTCACCTCTCAAATCACTACAAACTTGAAACATTTAAATGTTAGATTATTAATAACACTTAAAATTAGCAAATGAAATACAGTTATTATCAGTCAGTTAATATTAACATGTGAAGATATATATATATATACATGTTAAGTGCCCGCCATTGGCACAGCGGTATGTCTGTAGACTTAAAATGCTACATACCGAGTTTCAATATCCGTGGTGGGCAGAGCACAAGTAGCCCATTGTGTGGCTTTCTGCTTAACTATAAACAAACAAATTTACTAATTTGTAGAATTAATTTAATTCGCGTTTTGAAGTTTATTTGAATATTTTACGTTTATTATCAATGTATGTAACGAGTGTATGAACACCCGCCTTTTACACCATTCTTCTCAGTAACAACGTGTTTGATACAGGGAACCAGTTAAACATCCATCCACAGAGAACTAACTAAAGTTGAATAACAGAAATACCTTGTGTAGCTGTTGTCCATCATCCATATCAAATAATCATTAGTAATTGGAGAGCTAATACTAGCTCTTCTTTTAACCTTCGAAAAACTAAAATTAATTCAAAACGCTTGAGTGCTATGAAAAGTTGAACCGTTACATGTTGTACTCTCTGAAAGAGCTGTAGCGTTTCTTGGTCGATTTTGTCGTTATCTTATTGCTTCATTTTCATGGTGGTTTACTCTGAAGAATGGCAGGAAGGTTGCGCAACAAGACACTTAACATTTTTCACTCGTTCGTGCCTTATTGTTATTTTCATTAAATCTCCCAATTATAAATATTTAATGTTAAAGAATGAAGTAAAAGAGGTGTGTTTTTTTCAATACCTTAAATTGTTGAAATTAGATACAACTAAAATTAGCTTCTGTCAATCCCTGTCGTGCAGGGTTGGCTTCCTACCAAGGTGTTTAACTTCGAACAATGTCTCCCATCCGGGACTTTTACCATGTGGAGATTGACAAAGTTGGGAGCGGAAAGAAAAGGTAAGGTTTCTTATTGTGTCGTTAATTATGGATGTAATATGATGACAAGAATATTGTGGCCACAAGTGGATTGTTATGACTGAGTTCTGTGCTTTACAAGAAACCTTTACACATATTCTCAGGACTTTCTGGAATACCATAGTTTTGTAAACTCATTCTAGATTAATTAGCTTCACATAGAATTTTATTTAATTGAACTATTCTATTTACAAGATAAATGCCTAGTGGTTAAGGCGCTTGGCTTGTATTCTGCAAGTAGTCGGTTCGAATTCCAATAATCGAACGCGCTCATCTTTTCGGCAGTCGATTCGACATTATGTGACGGTCAGTTCCCAGTTTTTTTTGGTAAAGAAATGTAGCCCAAAGGTTAGTGTTGACTAGCTGTAGTTGTTGTATCTGATATTGCCAGTTTTACCCAGTGAAACATTGTAATCATAAGTATTATACTCATGTATGTCCGACAATAAACGAGTTTCAAACTCCTTAGTAAATGCGTTAATTTGAGTATTGTGTACTTTGTAACAGATTTTAGTTATGGTTAATAATTATGGATGTAACATAAGGTTAAAATATTTCCACCATCCTTGACAGGATTGTTTGGAAGTTTACAGGAACCAAAGACTGTTGTATTAGCGGAACTTCCGGTTTCTTATCATTGGCTGTTGCTCAGTCTTTGGTTTAGTTCCGGTCAGATTCCGCTGCCACCTAACGGAGGGAATTCCAATCAGGCGTGACTGTTGTTTTCTAAGAATTCCACTAATTGTGTAAATCTTCATAGTCAGTGGTGTGTGGAAAAAAAAAACAAAAATAAAAAAACGATATTAGCAGCAATTACACAAATATTTTAATAAAATGGTCAAACAGTTTTTACCGGGCTATGGGTTTGATCGAGAGATATCGATATAGTATCGACGTTGATACTTGAATAAATAAATAAGATTACATATTTTTAAATTTATACTTGACTCCCATATTTTCCACATGCCGCAAGGGGCTAGTATATCTGTAATCTGAGGACGGATGTTTGGAGAACAAAATTATTTTTAAGTGAAGATATCTTTGTGTAAGAAATCGTAAGAACATTAATATAAAACTATTCGTAGATGTTTCATTTTGTTTAAGACATGTTTTTTTAAGTTTCCATATTGTTCAGATGTGAAAAAAAACGTATAATCCGATAGATAATCAGAGGTTGCTTTAACTTAATAGACCTTTAACTTTCTTCCGTATTTTCGAGTATAGATTACACCTCTTAGAGAGCTAAACCCCGAGTTGTGTACAATTTTCAGGTAGCTGGGATTCCAAAGAGTGTTCTAGATTTCTAGTCACGTGTTTTCTTATGGTTTGGCTTGTTTTGAATTTCGCGCAGTCACATGAGGGCTATCCGCGCTAGCCGTCCCTAATTTAGCAGTAAGACTAGAGGGAAGGTACTCATCGCCAGCCACCGCCAACTCTTGGGCTACTTTCACCAACAAATAGTAGGATTGACCGTAACATTATAACGCCCTCACGGCTGAAAGGGCGAGCATATTTAGTCCGACGGGGATTCGAACCCGTGACCCTTGGATTACAAGTCAAGTGTCTTAACCATCTGGCCATGCCGGGCCATTTTCTTATGTTTAATGTCAATTCGTACTTTCCTTTTCATCAGAGAAGTTAAAAACACTGTATGATCATTATGCATACGATGTTGTAATGAACCACTTCTATACTTAGTTTTTATTGCCCGTCCAGGGTTTTTAGAAGGGTGTTATCTTCAGATATTGTTGCTAATGGTATCTTTGCTATGCGTGTTTTTTCTTGTCTATCAAAATGTTTTGTGTGTTTTGAATATTCGTGGAAATATGCTTTGCCCTAACCTTGGAGATTTTCCCTGTATATACGGTTGGTTGGTTACGACTAATTTTTATCAGAATTATTTACTTGATCGTCACATAAAAACGTACCTATACTAAAAAACGGAATTCATTTATCTCGATATAAGAGGGAGTGCCCCCTCTCGCCACCGACGTTTCGCCAATTCTGACAAGCAAGTACACCAGTGATGTCGAGAAACCCACTTGTTGAGAAATTTATATGCAAAAACGGCTCGTTTGGGTTGAGAAAATATTTTACATAGAAGAGCGAACAACGTTTCGACCTTCTTCGGTCATCGTCAGGTTCACCTGACTATGACCAAATCTATGTAAAATATTTTCTCAACCCAAACGAGCCGTTTTTGCATATAAATTTCTCAAGCAAGTACACCCACCGGAAAAAATAAATTTCGTGTACCTGCGCATGCGTGTACAAACATTTATGCAAACGGGTACGTAACTATGGGATCGGTAATTATTTATCTATTAGTAGTAGGTCCTGGCGTTTAAATTAGAAAATTAACTCGTTCGTACCTCGTACATATTAAGGAGGATAAAACTTTAATATGAGGTAAAAAAACTAACAATAAATACAGCACGTTAGTCACATTACTATGATATCAGGACTGTCTATACAAGGACTTCATAAGTAAACTTTCAAACTTAGTACACATCTTAAGTTGACAGACGTATTGGCCAGGTGGTTAGGGCGATTACCTCCCAATCTGAGGATCGTGGGTTCGAATCTCCATCCCACCGAACACGCTCTTCATTTTATAAAGTCACGGTCAATCCCCATATTCGTTAGTAAAAGAGTAGCCCAAGAGTTGGCGGTGGATGACGATGGCTAGCTCCAATTCTTCTAGTCTGTCGCTAGTAAATTAGGAGCGGCTAGCGCAAATAAAGAAACAAACTTGTCAATTCGTTGGTTCTTTTTAGTAGGCTGCTTTATGTTGCTTCGTATGTCCGTCACCAGAGGGAGTGGTTTGATGTTAACACATCACAGAAAAAGCCCTGGCTTCATGACAAATTAACTGATTTCCAACAAGTCGATTTTTTTCTGCTTTAAGTTCAATTACTCATATTTACACAATAATATATAAAGCTGTGGCTTAAATACACAGTTATTGTCTTTCATTTTTGTTAAATGTTTGTGTTATAAATACTATCAGCCAGGGACCTCATGAATGAATGAGACAATTTTAGAAGATACCATCTTTGTTTAGGGTGGCGTTGTGTATTTCCTTTATTTAAACGAGTCCCTCTCATTACAAACTAGTTAATGGCGCTGTGTGTAAGCCTTTGTGTTCCAGAATTGTTCCACTCATTTGAGCGGTATCGTTTCTCGTGGGCTGGTGTAGGAATGTAACCGTTCACTAATTGGTTCCTCAGTTCAACTTTATGATTGTGTGCAGTTGAAGATGCAGAACCACGTATAAGCGTGTGACTGACTTCTAGTCGCCACGTGCTAGCTGAAATTGATTTAAGAACTACATTAAACCACGGACAGCATTACGTGATTGTTAGGACTTGCAAAGCGTCACAGCTACGCATGAAAAACCTGTTAAATGAAGCGTCAACTTTTAAGTCAGTCAGTCTATTGCTGTTTTAATGACCTTGCTAGACACCTGTCGAGATTTGCCAGGGGCGTTAACCCTATTATTAGCATGCCTTAATTGGGCTAGTTACCACCAAAGCTCTAAAAATGTACAACGTTTTGGTTCAAGTGGCCTTTAAAAAATAAAGTACGAAAGTTTGACGTTACCTTAGCAACAATGAACGAGATTTTTTATTGTATTTAACAGTAATAAAATGTTAACACCAAGAAACATTAGTGCTCTTCATAAATTTTGTATTTTTTAGTAACTAGTAGTTTCAAGCAAGAAATAAGTCTAAATATTATTAAAAAATGTTTGGAGAAATCTACTCTTTCCTCTAACTCTGAACTGTGTTTCTTGTCTCTGTGCGTTGCAGAAGATAAGCGCGGGAGATAAACTCACCACGTGATCTCTCACTGTTATTAGCCAGAGATTATCCTTACGTGATTTCAAAATATTCTCTACACTTTAGAGAAAGAAAAAAAAAAAAAGGCAAAACCTACTTTATTCTGGAGGACTGGTCACACTCGATCTATAGTTTCTCTTTAATGTGTAAGAGTTAAACAGAAGATATTGGTATTGCCGTGTTAAAAACTTCGTTCTAAGGAGTATTTCGCCAGTGGCACAGCGATATGTCTGCGGACTCGAACTGCTATAAAAAAAGAAGGGGGGAGGTCTCTCGATACTCTTGCTTGTTTTGTAGTTAAGCACAAAGCTACACAGTGGGCTGTCTGTGCTTAACTACAAAACAAGCAAGAAGGAATATAACGAACACATTAATCTTGATGTAATTAACTCCAAGATTGGCGGCTGAAATTTCGAGTTTGCTTTAGGAAAATTTTTAAGTTTAGATTAGCGGAAAAACACAGATCCTAAACCTCTTAAGTTATGGTAAAACGTGTTACATAGGAGTCTGTAAAATAAACTATTCTAATTTAAAGAGGATTTTGTCCAAAACCAAATTCAACAGATTCCTGTCTAAAGTATCCTAGCATGGCCAGGTGGTTAAGGCGCTCGACTCTCAATCTGAGTGTCGCGTGTTGGAATCCCGTCACACCAAACATGCACGCCTTTTCAGCCCTCTTATAGTTTTGCGCGAAATTCTAAAACAAATAATCTTGGCTAACAGATTAGGAGATTCGGAGTGCTGTGTTGTGTCTTCTAGTGGCACAGCCGTATGAACTTCCAACGCTAGAAACTTAACTACACGCATCAATAATCTCACTTGTACTTGGAAATATTTATTAGTAACTTGTGTAACAAACCGCTTTTTGTTAGAAGAAGCAAGTTTTTAAAACTTTGATAATAAAATCTGAATTTGGTACCCCCTTCCTGTTATGTTTATATCTGGAATTACGTATTATTTGTCGTTGTTGCTCTGTAAACACATTAGTGTTTCCTCAGTGGGACACCGATAAGTTCACAGAATTACTGTGCTAAAATCCGAGGTTGGATTCCACAGCAATTTGGTTTTGTTCTCAAACACTTTAATATTATCCTCTTCTTACTTTCCAACATAAGTTTATTTATTTTGATAACAACCTACTGTTCTAAAGTTTGTCTGTTTAAAAACTTTTATCAGAGGTGAATTGAAAATATTTCAACAATTTTTCGACAGTCCACGTCAGCTCTTTTAAAGGTCTTGATAGTATCGTACTCGCCGCTGGCAACAACACTCAACACGTGTTCCTAAATCTTACGGCTACCTTAGCCAGTGAATTCCACCAAAGAAACCGGGAAGGCCCACGCGCACACATATGAACTGACAATGAATATTAGGCAGGCTCTGTACGTATGTAGTTATATACACGGTCTTAAACTGTATAAATTTCTATAATAGGCCTAATGCTAATAATGTCTTATGAATAATTTATTGGCTGGACTAAACAAACTTGTACATTTATTTGAATATTTGCTTTACACATCTCTTCCTGCATCGTTTTGATCAGGAAATGAGTAAGGTAGTTAAAACAAATCTAATTGGAGTAGGTTATTTAACTGAATATATTGCGGGACAAATTAATTTAAACGTGTAATATAGTTTCATGACCTGTAACACCAAAAATGTAGGTTCTTTTAAAGAATGTGACTGGAAATATTCTAAGAGCTTAATTAACATTATTTCAGACTTAATTTTATTTTGATCTATTTCTTATTGTCATACCTTTATTAAGATTGTTTTGCAGTGTTAGCTTAAAGCTGGCTGAACTGTGTGTTATTATTGGGGTTACGGCCGAAAGTATTGTTAACAACGAAGGTACTCAGCTAAAGAAGTAATGCATTGTGATCTTTATATTTTATAAACGGCGAGATATATTTAGTAGTCTATACTGATGGTTAGGTTGATTTTGAATTTCGTTCTAAATGGATAGTGTAAGTTGACCAGAAATTATTGTTACAGTGTTCATTTAGAACAAAATTCAAAATCAATTATTATAAAAAAATTTTCCTGATGAGTGGTTTAAGATACAGCCAGTAAACATGACCTTCTGTAGAACGCTGTTGGTATAAATTGTTTATAAAAATGAATAACGGAATAAGCTTGGGTATTAGTATTCAAGAAATATTTTATAATGTTTTTAGAAGGAATATTGTGTTAAATTATTCAGTTTAGTTGTACTGTGTTGAAAGCAAAGGCTTGGCTACTTACACATTTTAACAAGTAATTTTATCAGTAACCATTTACCAATTTAAATATACCTGTAATTGTTTTTTGTGCCTTTTTTACAATATTTATTATTCATTATTATAAAAGATAGTTCGTGGGTTATTCTAAATTCTGTATTCATCTAAAATGGTACTAATGTCTTCAGTAGTGTATGTATGATTATAGTCCTGAACCATTTATCGTACATAGGTTTTTTCGTACTTAGTAGCCTAGATACTATAGGTATTCTAGGAATTATCTTCTGCAACAGAGAAAAGTGGTTCTTGTTCAAATACCAGATTTATCACGTGTTAGTAACGTAATTGTGAACGTTTTATTGTTGTTTATTGGCTTTTCATGGATGCCCAACTCAGTTAATAGGTTTTCTGGTGGACGCAGTGAATGCTGCAGAGTAGTTTTTACATTTCAAAAGACTTTTGCATAAGACTCTGATGTTCAAAGAACGCCATTCCTTCCTGCGTGCTTTCTATAAACCATCTAGTCTACAAGAATGAAAAAATTCCCAGTGTTTATTTCAATATCTCCATCTGATTGAGATATGCAATCATCAAACGTATCTATATCTTGGGTACAACTTACACGTGACTTGATTTGCTTAGAATGTATTGTTTCATCAGTTAGGTGTCCTCTCTACCTTTGCTCAATAAGACTTTACAAAATACAACCGGTTTAGGAGATTGAGGTCAGTCTGATAAAGGAATAGATATGATGGCAGCATGGAACCTGGAACAATCTTCTAATTAATTCTACTTAATCTTTAGTAGCAGTTTATGATCATCATCTAATCTTCCATGATGAGGACAATCACGTTTGGATGCAACGAGAAGAAAGTTTGGGGTTGTTAAAACGATCATGGACAAGTTTGTTTTTAAATGATTGTTTTTCGGTTGATTGACGTATTTGAATATCTTTTAAGACTTCGCTTTTCCGTAATTATAACTTTTTAACTGAGAAAAACTGCTTGAAACATTAACTCTCAAACGGCGGCCATCATCAGTTAATGCTGCTGCCTGCAACATTCCTGCTGTTTAAGGGTTAAAAAATATCTTTACTAATTAGCTGAAGTTTCCTTTTTTTTTCTCTCACTTTTTGCCTGTTTTGTAACTGCGCTCGTGTGTATTATGGTATAGTAAATACCTTTTCTTCTGTTAAGGGTCACTAAGCCTCCAGGAGGACCCAGCAGTGATATATTTGGTTCAGTGAATGGTCATGATGAACAAAAATCCCGTCCGTTGAAGAATCGCATGCAGTCAAACATCTTCGGAGCTGGTGACGCTTCTGGTAACTGTTTCACCCCTCAGCGTAGATCTTTTGATGCTGCCAACACTCAGGATAAGCTGTTTGGTAGTGACGTCACAGACACAACACCCAAGAAGGTTGTTAACAGAATGAAATCTAACATATTTACAGGTCCTGAACCAGTAATTAAACCTTATAGTGCTAAGAAATACGGTGAGTCTCGTAATGAAGAGCTTTTCAGTAGTAGATGCAGGTATTTTCATATTTAATATTTTTTGTCACATAATTGTAAAATATGTGTAGTTAAATTGGTAGAGTATTACTACAGTTGTTTAGGCCAAATGTGACGTGTTTATTTCAATATTGATGTTTGTTTTAGTTAAATATATACGTATTTAGAAATGCGTGTGACTTGTACTTTTAAATGTGTATTGCGAAATTCTCGCACATTCACTAACTTTGTAAAAGATTCTCGAGCGTAAGAATCAACATTATGTTTTACGAAACCACTAACGTATCTTCAATATTGTTGGGTCGACTGAAATTTCTAGAACCTGTCATAAACGTTTATAAACAGACTTGCCAAGAGAGAGTATATATTGTTGGTTTGCTTCAGTTGATATACTATAATCCTCGGAAACTATAACTGTGTTTAACGCTTATTAATCGGGAAACTACAGATATTTAACCAGGAACTCTTATAGATTTCGAACGCTATAAAAACATTTAACTTTAGTGAATTCACATAGGACATCAATATTTTTACGAAAACATTTCATAACGTTTGCGGTGAAAAATCAGCTTGTAAACGGCGTGAGACAAGTGAAAAATAGAGCTAACTAGCTTCTTGTTAAGTGAATTGTGTCTACGTTAACTCAGAATTAATTCGCTCATTGCGAACCCTCGGATCAGAAAAAGACTTAATATTATTTGTAAGTTCGTAGATCCCTTGTATGTAAATCATTTATATTAACTTTTTTATAATAACCGTTATCATAAATTGCATTATTGTTTGTATACTAAAATATATTTGTTTTAAGAATGAAAACTGTGTATTAATCTTGTTGGTAAATATAAATTTGAAAGATTTCGAAATTAACTTCTGAATTTAAATTACAATTGAACTTGGTTTCAGTCTATTTGAAATCGTAATACGTAACGTTATAAATTAAGAGGCTCGTATGAGATAAATATCAATACGTGACACTAACATGGTCTGGTAGTCAGAGAACGCTCAACTTGCGATCTGTGAGTCGTGGATCCGAGTCTATCCCCATCAATAAATATGCTCGCCATTTCAGTCGCTGATAGCCTGAGCGTTGGCGGTAAGTGGTGCTAACTAGCTGTCTTCTCTGTGATATACCAGTGCTAAATGAGGGACGGCTAGTAATTCAGAAAGTTATTCTTTAAATGAAATTGATTTAAACATAAATATATATTAAACCGGTTGTTTTTTATTAGCTATAGTATGAAAACATATGACCTAACACTGGGTATCTATGGTGATTAGCCAAAAAAAAACTTGTATCAGTAATATGCAAAAGTATATTCGCTGTAACAATTATTAGAGAATTCATTTTGTAGATGGCGTTGAGTATTGACTTAGTTGCAAGGTAAAACATATTTGTTGTAACAGTAGAAAATTCATACTGTAGATGAGTTGGAGTATTGTGTTTAATATACAAAGTAAAGGAGATATTTTGTAACAATAGAGAATTTGTATTATAAAGGGCGTTGTGTATTGTCTTTAATTACGAAGTAAAACTAGATATTTTGTACCCATTCGACTGGTGCAGTGCAGTCGCTTCTTTGATTTTTAGGTTTCTTATATTTTCTAACAACCACTTTTTTAATACTCTGCATGCTTTAACCTAATTAAAAAAACTATTATTGCTTGCATATATATGTTTAGCATGCTTCTTACATGAAAATGATATACGAAAAAAGAAGAAAATATACATGTGTTGTTATATTTCAAGCATGAAATTTACCTTAACAAAACTCACTTTTTATATTTTGGTTTACGTTATTGAAACATTTGTTGATTTTGCATGTTTGTGTATATTGTAGGCCCTGTTCGTCGTAACCCTATCACGGGCGAAGTTTATGATGATGTGTCTAAAATGAATGGACACACAAATGGACATTTGAATGGAAGAAGTATGTTCTTTAGGAATTTGCAGACATTAATTAAGAGTTAAATAATTAGGGTAATGTTGTCATTTTTTTTTATTTACTTGATCATTGGAAGATACCAGAATACCTAATAACATCTGGGGGAAATGTTAGTAAAACTAAATTAAAACCTCTCATCTAACACGAATGAAGATACCAAAACTGTGCAAAAAAAATATTTGTTTTCTTTTTATTACCTTAAGTTTTCTTCTTTAAAATATTGATTTCTGAACAAACACCGGGACAAATAAACGTAATGTTTACATTTTAGCTTCACGTGTTTCATGAATATATATGTTGTCCTAGGAGGTAGAGATGTTGTAATGAAAGAAATAAAAAAAAGCTTTATTATTCCTACATAAAAAGATGAAGTCATTTGAATCACTTGATTATAATAAATGGAAATCGTTACATTTTGTTATTCGGGTTTTGATTAAAATAATCATGAAAAGCGTATTCAGTGGAACCCCTCAGATTCGGTCACCCCTTGAAAGCGGTCATTCAATCAGTTCCTTTTTTGTTTACATAATCCCTAATTATGTACAGTGAAACCCCTCCAATCAGGCGAGTTTGTCTCACTTTAGAGAGGTTTCACTGTATTCTGAGAACGTTGGAATACCAACAAGTTTTAAACAAACTAAAACGTTTTTAATCCACATACCAGTTGTAGAATTAGGCACAGCCTTAAATATTTTTAGTCATGCTCTAATTTACCATATAATCGTATAATTTGCATGTGTAAATTCCAACAAGTGAAGTGAAAAACGTGTTTAAAAAATCTGGTATATCAGTTAACTATAGTAGAGAAACACCAGTTTCTGTAAATAATCTAGATTTTCTTTCAGAGTGTATCGGGAATTTGGTGCTAGTTTATACGCCTACCATTCTCATCAAGTTCGATGTTGTAATGTTAGGCTTAACGTTTTATGTAACTATAACTCGTGTATTTATAGGTTTTTGTTACTTCTAGTTTAGCTTTAAAAATTAATAGTTTTATTTATTTATTACTTGACATCAGAATTATCAAACTCAACCATAAACAACGGTGATCCAGGTAGTCCGAGCGACCACTTTATTCGTACCAGAATTCCTCCTGGCGGCAAATCTTCTGGAATATTTTGAATCACCCATTCCTGATGTTTTGGCGATGGATAGAAAACTTTGTGACTTCGAAATTTTTTTTTTAAGTTTTCTATTTTTGCTCAATACTCACACGTCCAGCCCAACGTGAAACTTACACCTCCCCTCCCTAAGAAGGCTTTATTTAACAGTGATTTTGACACTTGGCTCGAGTGGTTGTTGTAGATCCCTACTATGCTTAGTTTTAACGCTTTAAACACTTGTAGTAAGAGCAATGTGTTATCCAAATGTTAATCATTTCTAATATATGTATATGCGTGTGTGTGTGTTTCAACATTATATTTTTCTTAGCTTAAACGTTCAGTTATTTGTGACGAATGTTTATATAGTTTGTCGTGCATTTAATCCAGTTAAATATTTGTGTATTCTTTTATTGTTAAATATTATGAGCTGAACTGTCAGACACTTCATTGGAAAGACGATATTTTGGGTGTGTTGTTGTTGTTGTTTTTAATGCTCGTACTTTCATTGTAAAACTTACAAGACTAAACTACCTAAGAAATTACACTTTACCTCGCCAGGTTATATGCCAAACCACAACATTTTAGTTTTCATGCAGCTGACGTCATTGAATATCATAGAGGTCCATTTTGTATTCTAAAAACTTCCAATGTTTCTTTGAAGGAAAATAAACTGTTTGTTTGTAAGAAATGAATTTTTGAAATATTTGGTCATTGTTCGTTTTAATATTCACACGAAGGGGGAATATTTAAGTCCCTAAAGAACATAGCAACTCCTTTTTAAAATGTTTTTTACTTACTACAATAAAGTTCGTGTTTGTTTATTTTATCTAAATTACTTAAGTCATGTGTTCTCTAAGTTTCGTTTCATTCAATAAATAAATTTGTATTAATTCGTAAACAATTTACTATATCGGGATATTTTAAAGCGCGTCTTGTGGTTTCGTTGATGACCGTTAAGTTTTAAAAAACACCAGACGCGTTTCTACCCGTGTAATCTGTTGGGAGATAAATTAAGCTATTTAATCACAAATCGTGGGGTGTAGCGTTAAAGGAAACAATTGAAATTCCACAGTAGCAACCGGAGGCGTAAACGTTACATTTAACACTTTGTTGTTATCAGGCGACTTCCTACGATTTTTCGTGCGTTTATCTGAAAAGACGCGCGTTACATGGCGCACATATAATGATTAGCGTCCAGCTGATTCGAGCCATAGCTTAAAGGCCTCGGGGTTTTGTTGGGTCACGAGATGCCATTGACATGCGATTGTGAACAAAAGCAGCATGTTCTCAGACGTTCAATATACCATCAGAGGACTTTAGTTTTAATAATAGCCTTGAAACCTGCGTCTCTGCGAAGTCGACCATTTTAAAGCAACGTTTTATCTGAATATCTTTGTGGCAGTAGATGTTTAATATAACAAAATACTTTACACAATAATAATGTATCAGGTTTTAAAGAATCGCAAATCTAAAGATTCGTTGTTTGGAATTAACACTTTTACCCCTCCCATCCATCAGTGGCTCAGCGTTACGTCTATGAGCTTTGAATGCTAAAAACCTGGTTTCGATACCCGTGATTAGTACAGCACAGATATTCCATTTAGTAATTTTGTACGTAATGACGTACAAACAATGCTCTTATTCTAATAAAAAAAATTCTATCGCATAAAACCAGATAGATCAACCAATCTTAAGCCACAAGAGGGCCGATTGAAAACCTGCTTAAAGTCCGTTCATTAAAATATTTCATCATGTTCTTCGATTTACGTGGTTAGACCTGAAGTTTATGCCACCAGCGCCATTTGTGGGTGTAGAAACTATATATCATTAAATGTTTTGATCAATGGAGGTTCTTCGTAAAAGTGCAATAATACGTTACATTTAAATATTTTATTTATCCTGAAACCTAAGTACTTTTATGATACTGAGTATTAGACACATAAATCATCCCGACGCCTTTTCATTCATTTAATTAAAAAAAAAAAAACATTGTATAGATTTTTTTTTCCAATGTTAGTATGTATATAACACATGGGTGTCTGTGAACGACTGGCATTCGTTTAACCAGTAAATGTGTGGGGAGCTCTCGTATTAGGTGACAAAGGACATTATATGAACGTGGGGAAGTTAGATTGGAATGATTTCTGTTTAAACAAAATACATAACGCTTCATCTTCTGAACCAGACATTCGCCAAATTACTAGTGGGCCCAGTAGTTTTGTTCGTTACTGATTTCATTGTAATGTAGAAGCCACATAAATTAATTATGGTTAATTAATTACTCTAGTTGCTGCTAGGGTCCTCTATACTTTAGCCAGTTTTTTGTTGTTTTTTTAACAGTAAGTGTTTAACAAGCAAGCATATAAAAATTATTCAATGTATGAAGTCACGCAGTAGTCAACGAATTTGATGGTTAAATCAAGGGCCTTTAAAACAAGCCGAATGTATTCAGAACAAAGTCATTTTCGAATTATTTAACTTCCTTGGCAAATTTCCAGCAGTTGTAAGCGCTAGTAAAATCTTCTTGTAAACTTATTCCAACCTAATAATACGTGTGTGTTTATATAAGACATTAAGAATATTATGCTATTTTTTCTTCTCTCCTTTATTAGTTTTTTTTAGACCGGTTTTGTGACTTCAAGGTTTTACTGAGAATCTATAACAAAAACACAGGAATAACATTTTGCAACTGAACAAAGTAAAATAAACACACGTGTTTTCCGAATGTACAAACATACAAACGCATTGTATACAAGTGCATTATTCATAAAGGAAAGGAAATATGGAAAAATATAATATCAGAATGTTTTCTTCTTCAGATCCACAGTTGAAACCGTACTTTGAATAGTGATAAACAATATCCATGTGCAAGCAGTTTGAACTAGCAAAGTTGATCTATATGTTCAACTTGTGATAAATGAAAAGTTTTGAAAACAAAACCGATCCACTACTCGAACTAAAACCTTTAGTTTTAGGCTTTATCATAAAATCCTTAACCCTAACTAAAGTCGAAACACTTCCCTGATTAAGATTCTCTACTTAATTGAAAAATACTAATTCTTTGGAACGTTGGGTGGCAAATGTTACAAGACTAGGCTGTCTAAAGTCAATTGACTCTTGATGCAATCCAATGACTGCTAATTTGTCACGAAACTAAGTTGAAGTTTTCAAGTAAGAAGAAACTAATGACGTTAAACGTAAAGCAGATCTTGGCCTTAATTAATTATCAACACCAAAAGCGTAAATTATTTTTAAGAAAGAATATTTTTTATAAGATTTCGAGTTTGTAAACCAAGAAAATTTTCACCATCAAGCCTATTTTTTGAAATCAGTTTGATTAGTAATAACTACAGTTTTCTTTTACATGCTGCCATTAAATTATGATATGTGTAAATATAATGACAAAAAATTACTTTGTGATGAAAAACAATCCGATAAATTATCCACCTTATCTCTTCAAAAAGAATAAAAATTATTTTAAAGTGCCACAGTTGAACAGATCCAACAGTAGTTCGCTGCAGACTAGCCATCAGAATGGCTAGTTACAGATAACTGTTAAATAAGATAAAATCACGTTTTATTCTTGATAAACAAAAACAACGTCTCAATCCTTTTAATTTCATTGAAATAGCCCACGAATTAGTAAAATCTTTTTCTGATATTTAAAGTAATTGTTTCTTAGTAAAACTTTAAAAGAACAAGGAGGGTTGGACTCATTTTATTATATCAAGATGGCCTACTTAGCTGTCTTGTTGGAGTAGGTTTTATTACATGGTTTGTAGAGTTTTGTTCTTAATAATTCTCTAAACTAGACGCACTTCTGCAAAGTCCCCGGAAGTGCTCTTTTTTTTAAGAGTTAATAAAACTCAAAATTACGAATAAAATATTTTTATTTCTTTGTTTTGAAGATCATGTGTTGTAACTAGCGCATAATTCTTCTCATGATTCATTGAATGTGCATGTTTTACTGACGTCACGACAACACAAATTGCAACACTGAGTGTTCCTTACGTGACGTGATTTTAGTGTCTACTGACTGACACACAAAACTGCTGTATAGTGTTTAAAACAGGTGACCCATCCAGACGTCCTTCAGCCCCTTTTCAAGAAACTGGTATTACTTTTTACAACTTTTCTCTTTAACACGTTCAGATTTATTATTGTATATTTATTGCCTCTTGAGACATTTTAAAATAAACCTGTGAAGTAGAAAACTAGAAGTAACAGATGTAAAATCATAAATTGATTTCAATTCCATATATAAATTACAGAATTGAAGAAAACAAACACAACTGTACGTTTCACAAATGCTTCACTTATTACACACAGTTTAGACAGTATAGGTTCTGCTAAAACTAAGGTGTAATAAGTGAAACGTTAGCGTCCTTTTTACCATAATTCTTTCACTATGTAATTTCTCTAAATACCAACTATTTTGAGTATTAATTATATATATATATAATACAGAATATCTGGAGTTATGCATTTTAATCCAACATTAGTTTAGAAAATACTATCCTTAAAATTTGTACAAATAATGTGGTTACGTTTCGACAAAGCTTTTTTTGTGCTAACAAGGTAGCATTGAAAGCGCCCTCTAATGTAGGCATTATAAACCTTAACACATAGAGGGGTTAAAAAGTTATCCATACATGCGAGGCGAACTACTTCATTACTTTCAAAAACTCATTTTTATTGTACTTTAAATTAGTAAGTTTTAAGGGTTAGGATAAAACTCGAATTTATTTAACTGAAATATAACATTCGAGGTCTGAACAAGAAATTGAGAGCTCACAACTGAACTTAGGAAGTAAGTCAAATCGGTTCAGTGCTATTTATTAACAACGAATTTGGGTAATGCACAAGCTATCTATATATTGTAAACAAAATACTAATTACAATATAACCACTTCCTGTTAAATCGAGGAAGAAAAACACTTTGATGAAAAATTAAACTAGGCTTAATGACATATTCCAAACTTATATTTTTTAATGAGACATTAATATTTTATTTTACCCTTAGTAAGGAACACCTTCGATTCCATTTAATCTCCCCAATATGGTCCTTACTTTTAGTGTTTTGTAGCAACGGACGTGACTTGGAAATAGAAATACAGTTTGTTTTTTTTCCCTTGGCTCATTTATACAGGGTGTTCGGAAAGTCACTGTGCATTTCTGTAATCATATACATATATAAGCAAAGCCTGTATGTCATTACAGTCAAGTTTAATAAAAAAAATAAAAATAAACTTATATAAATGTCATTCGGTAAATTCATTTATTTAAGGTATTCAAAATAAAAATGGTAATTTTATATGGAAAAATAAGCTCGATGCAAGAAAATTTAACATTTCAATACCAGGATCGCTGTTTTCACAAATAACCCAATTTCTTCATATGCTTGTGAATTGGCTCGTTATCTGATGACACCACCAGGTGTTCACGCTGAATATTAATGTTCTTCCATATTGTAAAGGCTGTAATGGGACTATTTAAACGGGGGAAGGGGTGTACTAAAGCAAGGTTTCCCAAAGATTTTTAACTTGAGGTTCTCCTCTCAGAGGACCCCAGCCATTGATGTAATAGAAATAATAGGCTCTCTGCAATATCCTACTTTCTTTGCAAATTATTGTTGTTTTAAAAAAACACAACACAAACAACGTTGCATAGTTATATTTATTGCAATAAACAAAACTGTCGCTACAAATACTGTTTTATCCTACGTCAGAGAAGTTTTAAAGTGAGTAGTTCTACATGGGATGAGACTCCCACTGACACTGTTTTGTGCTTTACGTATCATAACTTTAATGAAACTTCAGGACGACATTTTAATTCCTCAGTTATTAGCACTGATATTTTTCATTTGAACCAGTGTAAAAACAACCGTTTCCCAGCTCTACCGGAAACAAGACTAAATAAGTTTCACTCTGTTTGTTTTAGGACAAAGCCGTATCGGAACATCTGCAGTGTCCATAGCGAGGAATCTAATACTGGATTTTAGCGTTCTAAATCCGTAAAATGACCACTGATCCACCAGGGAAGAGGTTTAGTCAGAGCAAAGTTTGGAAACTTAGATTTTAATTATACCGTTTACTTCTCTCCATAGCACTTGTGAATATTTTTTTTGCGTTTATTTTATCCCACAAAGCTGATGGTTATAAAAATTGAAAGACCAGGATATAAAGAAATTCAAGGTTTTATTGCAAGACGACATCAATAGCCTTTCTATAACAAGGCTTAACACACAAAATTCTGTAGTGCCAATAATTATTTGTTTGAAAGCTAAATCACATTACTTAAACAACAAAAACAAATTAAAATGAAATCTAATAACCCGTTCACCATCAATAAAATAACAATAATTCCTTCCCTAAACGACCATGTTCCAATTTCGTTTGAAATTTTACGGACTAAAACCGCAGATCGTTATGAATATTAAATAAGTGGATTTGGTTGTATATCTTGTGAGTTCTCGTGGCGTTATCTACTAAACTTTTCAATTTGTTTTTTCCCACGTTGTGTAGACTCATCTTTAAATAAGGCTATGTGCACAAATTTTCGTTAACTTCTAAATTATCGTGCGATAAAGCGCAGTTTGTAAAGCTATTACGTGAAAATGGAATTTCAATTGGCTGTAAGAAACAAAAAAAATAAGTTACAGATAAAAAAAAGAACAGGACAGAAATTAGACCTCTTGAAATGTTTGTTTAATTTTAAGAATTTGTGTGATTGTTGAAAAATAAAACTTGCATAATATTTCATAACAATTTTGAAAGCGATTAGAGAAAGATTAGAAGAAAAACTTGGATAAATGATAATAAATTAGGCCTAAATCCATCGTAACACAGTCTTTACTGCCTAACGAAGGTCGCCTGCTCGAAACATCGCACAAAATAAACTGGAAGCAGTTTTCATACAGATGTGCTAATTTAATCTTTATCATAATTTATCAGAGAAAGACATATACTTACTCCATAGTTTTTAGTGTACAACAATACACTACACAATTAACGATATGTTTTTTACGGTGACGTCATGAGAGGCTTCTGCAGGTAGAATTAGTATTAATCAGAATTGGCGGCAAAGCATATGTTTTCCTCCTATATTTGTTTGTCCACAAGATTTCTCGAAAACGGCCAAATAGATTTGGACGACTTTACAACTGCTGTGTATTTGGATTACGACCCAATTTAAGTAATTAGTTTTTAAAGGGTCAAGATAACGAAAAAAAGGAATTGTGTCTGTTAACATGGGGATTGATTTTTCATGCTACTTTTGCTCTATGACGCAATCACAAGTGATTGGATTTTGATGAAACTAGATGGACATACGTAGAACATTACTCCTCATTGTCCTGTCAAAAATAATCAGTGTCCGTTGATAACGACGGACACTTTTTTTTTTTTTTAGTTTCTGAGAACCAAATATGATCAACATTACAGTATGCGATCTACCGAGTTCTCTTCTAGTTTCACCTGTGACTGGTCGCAACTCTGTATAAATATAAATCACAAAGGCACACAATTTGTTTACAAAATTTTCTCTTTACTCGATAACTCGAAGAACAAACGAAACAAACAGGTGTGTGTGTGTGTGTATTTTATAGTAAAGCCACACTGGTTTATCTGCTGTGTCCATCAAATGGAATCGATCCAAGCAGGTGTTTGTGTGTGTGTTTTATAGCAAAGCAACATTGGGCTATCTGATGTGTCCACCAAAGGGAATCGAACCCATGATTTTAGCGTTGTAAATCTGTAGAATTACCGCTATCCCACAGGGAACACAGAAGGGTTAAGTGTGACTATTAAAACTTTCAATTGGTCATTATTCTAAAATAACTCAAAACAATAAGAAAAGAGACTGCGTTGAAATAGACTTTTCAATTGTTTGGTTAGTTGTTTGCTTAGTTAGGCTATTTGTTCTGTACCCACCAGGGATACTGAAAACCCGATTATTTTTAGTGTCGTAAGCCTACAGACTTTATGGTTATTTGTGTGTGTGTGTAAAGGAAGACTATTCGATGTATGCAGTGACTTTAACAAGTAATGTATCTGATATTTTGAATATATATTTAAAATCATCGTTCAGTAAATGAGTATTAGTTTTTGATCATTTATTAGGTAAAGCAGACATTGTAATGGACTAAGACTTTACATTGAAACCCCAGTCCAGGTACCGAAACGTTGTTGAAATGGACTGAGAGTCTACCTTAAGGCCTTCATCCAGTTACTGAAATGTTGTTATAATGGGCTGAGACTCCACACAAATGGCCCAGTCCAGATATCAAAACGCTGTTGTAATGGACTGAGACTCCACTTTAAGGTCCCTGTCCAGATATTGAAACGTTGTTGTAATGGACTGAGACTCTACGATAAGACCCCAGTCCAGATGCTGAAATGTTGTTTCACCCAAGAAAGAAGACAGGAGAAATCCATTACAAATTTGAACTTTTACGAAAGCTTGTTTAATTTACAGTCCAGGAAACATAATTTATTGGTGAAACATGTCTTTTACACCACATTATGTTAGATTTGGTGAAACAGAACAATGTGGTTTTGCTCTAAAATAAACATAAAATTGGCAAAATAAAATAATAAACTTGTTGCTCAAAACTAGCATGTGATTTTTTGAGCGCAGGAAAACTGCAAAATCTGGCAAGTGTATTGAATTGCTTTTCTAGAAAGCACAAATCTATATTTTATTTGTTGAATTTCACGTGAGAACTGTACAAGCTAACCGTTCTTAATGCAGAAGCGAAAGATTAGAAGAAAAGTCAACGCCACGAATTCTTGAGCTACTCTTGTACCAAGATAAAAAAAGTGGAAATGACCGTTACATTATAACGCCCTCTCGGCTGATAGAGCGAGAACATTCAGTGTTTGGATTCGAACCCGCGATCCAGAGATTGCGTGTCGAGCACCCCAGCCACCAGGCCATGAATATCCTTCTGGTAATATGAGAAAAAAAAAAAAAGAGAGAGAACAGAAAAGTAGCTCAAAAGCGAGATTCACAACAATAACAAGGAAAATAGAACAACAGAAAGTTAGTCCTAACCTTACACAAATGAGAATGTTACACGTACCACGTGTACTTAAAACCGTGTTCTTCAAACTGAAGAAAATTCACTACGTGTACAAAAATACTTTTATTGAATATCTTGACTTCCGGTGTTTTGTTGTTAACATAAAATAACATCATAGAAAACACCTGATAATTTATTAACAATAATAAAATAACTCAAACCACTACGATTAGTGAAAGAAAAAAAAAGGTGGAGTTACTATATTCTTATTTCAGTATATATTGAGCTTAATATGATTCTCACGTGTTCGAGAGGCGCTAACAAAGACATCTTGGCAGTAAGTATGTAACAGTATTGAAATAAGTATAATTTAGTGCCATGGATTTTATTCTCCCTTCATCTTTACAGTACGTTCACTTCTGCGCCTAGTAATCTAGGGTTACCGATAGAGTTCATATGGACTCCACCAGCTTTTTTATACGAAGTTATTGTTTTGTCTGTTTAGTCATCACAACCCATCGCCAACTCTTGGGCTGCTCTTTTACCAACGAATAATGGGATTGGCCGTCACATTATAACGCCCCCACGGCTGAAAGGGCGAGCATGTTTGGCGCGACGGGGATGCGACCCTCAGATTACGAGTCGCACGCCTTAACACGCTCGGCCATGCCGGCCACTGAACTGTTTGTGCAACAAATTAATTTTGGGTCAATGACTTGGTTACAGGATCCCTAATAACATACGTCACATACAAACAAACGAAGCCAAAAATTATATCAACATTACAAATAATAAACTACACCCTTGTGCAAATTAATTGAAACAAAACAGAAAATTACGATTTTTTTCAATTTTTTTGCGTTTTATTTCTGAGAATCCAAAAATTACTCACAAATTAATACATGATATGACCGCCTTCATTTTTCAGAAGATCAATAATCCGCTTTGGTATTGAGTCCACGAGTTGACTGCAATCTTTACTAATTTTTGGATCGCGGTACCACACCTCAATTATGGCCTCAATTAGTTTATCTTTCGTAGTACAGTCTTTTTCTCGAAGTCTTTCTTTAGAAATTGCCCAAACATTTTCAAGTCTGGAGAGTTTCCAGGCCAGTCCAGCACCTTTATTCGCGTTGTAGTCATAAAATTCTTCACAAGTTTCGATGTGTGGTACGGAGCCAGATCTTGCTGAAAAATGCCAAATCCATCTGGAAATCTCTTTTTCAATTCTGGAACGACTATTCTCTGCAAAACTTCGATGTACTGTGGTCTTCGCATCATACCTTCTACGATATGTAAGCTTCCGACGCCA
This sequence comes from Tachypleus tridentatus, assembly GCF_004210375.1. Classification (NCBI taxonomy): domain Eukaryota; kingdom Metazoa; phylum Arthropoda; class Merostomata; order Xiphosura; family Limulidae; genus Tachypleus; species Tachypleus tridentatus. The sequence goes on along the minus strand of NC_134826.1, from coordinate 87,285,716 downwards.
TAGTAGCTGTAAAAGCCCCAAAACATCTTCTTCAAGGGATGTTTTACGAACTGATTTATGTTAGATTCTCGAAGTATCTCACCTGGAGATCTGCGAACATGCAGACTTCCTTGACCCTGTACGAAGAAATGAGTCTCGTCACTGAATAACACCTTCCTCCATTGTTCGTGCGTCCAGTTCTTGTATTTCAGACCCCATTGATACCGTTTTTGAGTTGGTAAGAAGTTGTTTTTTGACTGCTCTCCTTGCCCATCTAACGCAATTTCGCCATATATCCCCAAAATAGATCGACTGTACTACAAAGCACAGCAAATGACGCCGTTTGTGTGAAAAAATGACTATTAAAGGAAATCAGCGGGTCCAGCGAGCCTACACCGGCCGCTATGCTGAAAATATTGTAAAATGACCACTTGTTTCAATTAATTTGCACAAGGGTGTAATTGTTGTGGGTGTCTCCTGTGTACCAACCTATGTTTATCAGTTCTTTTCATACGGGTCTTTAGGTGGGGCAGTAGGAAGTCTTTGAATTTACAACGCTAAAATCAGGGATTACCCTCAGCGGACGCTACAGGTAGCTCGATTTGACTCCGTTATAAAAAAACACACACACAGTGTTATAATAACAAAAACATGTGAATTAATAGGTGGCTGACCCCTATCGGCAGTGAAAAGTATGAAAACTAATCGGTAATTCAATAATTAAACAGTAAAAAAATAATTAGTACTAGATGCACCTTCGTGAGTGATGTTGACTACCTGCCTTCTTTGTTTATTACTTTATAATTAGGAACGGTCAGTGCAGATATCGCTCGTGCAGCTTTGAATGAACCCCCAATGAAGAAACAATTATGCATCCTTTTTACCGAAACACCAGTGAAAAAAAGAGAAATGTAATTAGGACTAAGTATTGTTCCTACCCAAGTAGCGCAATTTTCACCTTACGACTTGGGTTTGATTATAAAATTATCTCGTCTGGGATATTTTGCGGGAATTATCGGGACATCTAGTTCGTAGAACACAGCGCAACCTCCATAGCATGGAGACATGTCTCAGAACGATTTGAAAGCTGAATTCCACCGAAACTAAGCACTAATATTATTTACAAACTGAGAAAAGGCGAAGAAAACTTTGGTCGTTAAATGAAAAAAAGAGCCATAATTTATGAAATATACATACAAATAATAAAGTGAGAGGGAAGTTCTGATATTACACGACGTATGCTTGTACATTTCTTGTGTTTTATGGTAATAAATAATTTTTGCCTCGTATCTGGTTTCTAATGTTACTTATTTACAGCTATTTTGAATGCAGTATAACAATCCATCGGTGCAGGGAGAAGTTCTGGAAAAATCAGGCCGCTGTCACCTGATGCTATGAGATTGAATCGTGAGCCATTTTAACTACAAATAGTGTACACACAGAGTGAAATGTACTGAATTGAAAGAAACAAGTTGTGTCTATACACGCCATAAAGAAGTGGTCAAGCCTGACTGATCTTACTGCTTCCTACGGCCCTGCAACCTTTTTTGGGGTGAGTGGGATATCAACAAATGAGGGTTAAGAAAGAAAGTGGTATATAACTTGGTAATATCAGTAATGAGGGTTAAGAAAGAAAGTGGTATATAACTTAGTAATATCAGTAATGAGGGTTAAGAAAGAAAGTGGTATATAACTTAGTAATATCAGTAATGAGGGTTAAGAAAGAAAGTGGTATATAACTTAGTAATATCAGTAATGAGGGTTAAGAAAGAAACTGGTATATAACTTAGCAATATCAGTAATGAGGATTAAGAAAGAAAGTGGTATATAACTTAGGAATATCAGTAATGAGGGTTAAGAAAGAAACTGGTATATAACTTAGCAATATCAGTAATGAGGGTTAAGAAAGAAACTGGTATATAACTTAGTATTATTTATTGATATTTTCTCTCAGTGGGTGACTTATTTTGCATTACAAGTTAGCACAAAACTGCAAAATGGGGTCGAACCTCGAATAATAGCGCTATAAGATTACAAGTATATCGCTGAACCACCACATAACCAAACTAATAATAACAATTACGATACACTATTCGCGTACATAGATGGTGATTCTAAACCTACTGCTGTTGAGTAACAAGTTTTCGCAGCGAACCTCTTATAAACAGTAATACATTTCGTATACAAGTAAAATTGAACTATAATTATTGAAACATAATTTTAAAAGTAGAAAACAGAACCATTTAATTAAAACTAATGAGACTACTCAGCTTGTTTTCAACACAATGCTTTAAAGTTTGACTCAACAGAAGACAGAAAAATAATCTTAGTGGCTCTAGAGAGCTACTTTCTTCTGAAAATCTTTTGGTAAATTAGAAGAAAATTGAAATAGTGGTAACAGTTGATTGATTGATTGATTTAGTGTTTTATGGCACAAAGCAGCTAGGCTATCTGCACCAAACATCCGATAAAAAGGTAAAAATAAACGTAGTGAAATACAGAAAAGGAAATGAAGGTAAAACAAAACATCATTGAAAAACAGAAAAAGCATAAAACCAATGTTGACACCTAATTTACAATGTTAAGAGAGAAAGCAGAGTAAGAGAAGTTGTAAAGGACTTACTCTAGCAAAATGGTAATGATCATAACCCGTCAGGAAGACTAACAGGTAAGTACAAGAACCACCGTCAGTCACTTGAAGTTGGCCTTTCCAGTCCTGGTGTCGAGTTTTTTAATGTTCTGGCCATTTTCCAATGTCAAATTAAACTAGAGAGATTGAGATTCTGAAAAGGGAACCACAATTAAAAAGGTGTAATGAATAAATATCAAACACTTAAATGAGGTTATAAAGATTAATGGCCATTAAAAAACTAAAAACTTTATCAAGGTGGACAGTATCACCACCACCAATAACACTGTCCAATGTTACAGACAAACCCTGGGACAGAACATGTTTAAAATTGTGCTGTCTTTGAGAGTCGTAACGATGGCAAGAAAGTAAAATGTGACTTGTGATCTGAGTGTCACACAAACTACACACTGGTGCATCAGTTCCAAATAAAAGAAAACGATGAGTTAAAAAACTGTGACCAATGCGTAGTCTAGTTAGAACAACTTCCTCCTTCCGAACCTTACGGAAGCTAGACGGCCAAAACCAATATAGGGTTTTATTTGAAAAAGCTTGTTGCCACGTTGCTCACTCCAAGTGGACTGCCAGCTGGCATGGAGCCAAGCCTTGAATACAGGACCATAGTCCATGCACGGAATAGGCACAGTGGTGATAGTGCCAGAGCAGATAGATTTAGCTGCCGTGTCTGAAAGCGCATTCCCGCGAATACCAACGTGGTCTGGTATCCAGAAAAACTGGATAGAAGTAGATGTTAATGAGAAATGGGCCAGTCGGTTTTGAATATCAGCAAGAACAGGGTGTGAACCAACGTGAAGTGATTTCAAGACCAGTATAGAACTAAGCGAGTCAGTATAAATAGTGCAGTCGGAGTACTGCTCAGCTTCAATATGATCCAGGACAAGAGAAATGGCGTACAGTTCAGCAGTGAACACAGAAGCTGCAGAGGGGATTCTGCACGCAACCACCAAACCTCAACAAACCATAGCAGAGCCCACAGAATTACCTGATTTGGAACTATCCGTATCAAGTGGAATGGAATGATTGTTCGAAAGATGTTCAGTAAATAAAAGACGGTACTTCCAATCGGGAGTATCTGCCTTTTTCAGATGACTTAAAGAAAGGTCACATTTGGGGGCTGTAATAAGCCATGGGGGGATGGGCTGACCAGTGAATTCTGCAATGTTATCCAAGGACAGACCCAATTCATTCAATTGCGCCTGGATGCGAAGGTCAAAAGGAGCAATGGCAGAAAACACATCCCCAAGTGGGATGGTTTGGTAAGGAACGAAGTTTCGAAGAATATAGTAAAGACAGTTGCAAACGGCGAAGGTACAGAGAAGGTTCGTGAGATTCCACATATAAGCTCTGAACTGGGGAGGTGCAGAAAGCCCCAGTGCAGAGTCAAAGTCCTTGATGATGAATGGGGTCCAGCATCTTTAAGGCCGAGGGTCTGGCAGAGCCATAGACCATTGATCCATAGTCGAGTTTTGAACGAATAAGAGCACGATATATCTTTAACATAGAACATCGATCCGCTCCTCAACTGGCGGTAGAGAGGACACGGAGGATGTTCAGTGCTCTTGTGCATTTGACCAGTAGCTGCTTTAAGTGTGATATAAAGGTCAGCTTATGGTCAAAGATAAGCCCCAAGAACTTGGTCTCAGGGACCACTGGCAGCAAAACTTCACGGATACGGAGTTCAGGATCAGGGTGAATACCCCGTTGGCGGCAAAAGTGCATGCAAACGGTTTGAGAAAGAGAAAAACTAAAGCCGCTCGTCGTAGTCCACTTCATTACACGATTGAGGGCAGTTTGTAGTTGCCGCTCAATACATCTCATGTTCGACGACTAACACGAGATTTGAAAGTCGTCGACATAGAGCCATTTTGCAACTGTGAGAGAGAGTTGTTCAGTGATGGCATTTATCTTTATACTGAAAAGTGCGACACTCAAAACACAGCCCTGAGGGACCCCAAGTTTCTGTACAAAAGAACGTGAAAGTGTCGAACCCACACGAACTTGGAATCTCCTGTCCATTACAATTTTTTAAATAAACATGAGTAAATGGCCACGTACCCCATATATATTGAGGTCTCGCAAAATGCCATACCTCCATGTTGTGTCATAAGCCTTCTCAATGTCAAAGAATATTGAAACAAGATGTTGGCGTTTGAGAAAGGCTTCTCTGATTGATGTTTCAAGTCGAATTCGGTGGTTCGTGGTGGAGTGCTGTCGTCGGAACCCACACTGGGTGGGCGAGAGGAGGTTGTTTGATTCGAGGAACCAAACAAGACGAGCATTAACCATCCTCTCTAAGGTCTTACAGAGACAGCTCGTCAAAGCAATTAGACGGTAGTTTGAAGGAATCTTGGGATCTTTCCCAGGTTTAGAGAAAGGTAAGATAATAGCCTGGCGCCAGGCATCAGGAAAAACATTTTCCTGCCAGATCCGGTTAAAAACAATTAGAAGAATATTAAGAGAAGCAGGAGAGAGATAGTGCAGCATGTCATAGTGTACATCATCTGATCTAACAGATGTACTGCCAGACCGATAAAGGGCGATTTTCAGTTCCACCAGTGTAAAGGGACAATTATAGTCAAAGAGACAGTCGGTTCGAAAGGAAAGAGGTGAACGCTCTGCCCGAGTTTTGATGGCCAAGAGGGTAGAGAAACAAGAAGTTCTAGATTCCCGGCAAAAGCTTTCACCTAGAGTATCGGCGATGCTCCTGACATCAGCCACCTCTTGGCCATCAGAGAGTAAGATGGAGAGGGGTCAGAATTGTAGTGCCCACTAACCTTTTGAACCCTGTCCCATATGACCTTGGAACTGGTGGTAGAAGATATGCTAGTTGTGAACTTAATCCAAGATTCCTTCTGGCTTTGATGTCTTACCCACCTTGCACTAGAAATGCAATTTTCGTTCTAAACATGCTCTGGAAAGATCACTGGAAGTACAAAAGGATTTATATCTATGTTTTATCGATTATTCTAAAGCCTTTGACAAAGTGAGGCATGGTGACCTATTCGACATGTTGTCAGACCTGAACATCGATGCTAAAGATCTAAGAATCCTTAGAAACCTTTACTGGCAGCAAATGGCAGCTATCAAAATTGAAAATGAATTGAGTGAATATAGACCAATTGAAAGAGGGGTGAGGCAGGGATGTGTATTTTCACCAGATCTTTTTAACTTATACAGTGAAATAATCCTACAAAACATCAATGAGCATCAGGGAGTCAAAGTAGGCGGATGCAATATCAACAACTTGAGCTACGCTGATGACACAATACTCATTGCGGACTCCGAACGAAATCTACAGACTCTCCTTACAACAACAGTAGACGAGAGTGAAGAAAAAGGCTTGCAGTTAAACGCAAAGAAAACAGAGTACATGGTTATCTCAAAACAATCAATTACACCCACATGTAGCATAATCGGTAAGGACGTGAGAATAAAACAAGTCGAAAGCTTCAAATATCTTGGATATACTATAACATCAAATGCAAAGAGTGACACAGAAATAAAGAAAAGAATTGCAATGTCCAAGGATACTCTCAATAAAATGAAGTCCATATTCATAAACAGGAACATAACAAATGTCACTAAAATTAACACCTTGAAATCGTATGTATGGCCTGTTCTCTTATATGGCTGTGAGAGTTGGACACTGAACAAAGATACGGAGAAGAGATTAGAAGCTGCTGAAATGTGGTTTCTTAGAAGGATGCTAAAAATATCATGGACTTAAAGTAAAACAAATGTGGAAGTCATGGAACTGGCAGGATACAAAAGGTCCCTCATGAAAACTATAAGAAAGAGACAAATGGAATTTCTAGGACACATCTGTAGGAAGAATGGGATAAAGAAACAGATGCTATGTGGAAAAATAGAAGGGAGGAAAAGCAGAGGGTGTCAAAGAACTAAATATATCGACAGCCTCAATAACTATGTCACCAAGAACTCAATGAGCAACATCGAGTTGATAAGGTGGATTGACAACAGAGAAGTCTGGCATGCCATGGTCGTTGATGTCTACCGCAGATTTGACACATGAAGAAGAAGACCGCAATATTCTAGAAACAAAAATTAATTTTAAAATGAATTTTCCTATCAAAGTTTTAAGTTATTACAGTTAGGAAACTGTTAATAATTGGAGCATGAAACCCATCAAGTTGTTATCACAGCATGTATTACGGCGCATGGGCTGTTAAACTATACATCACTGGTTGAACTTATATACCATAACACTCGATTTATTTAATTTTTATTTGTCATAACGGGTGATTCGTATAAGTTCAACTAATTAGAAAAAATTCAATTTATTTATCCATTCGCTGAATTTTGGAAGTAGTAGATGTTGTCACATTGTATTTTGATCCATAACCGAGATGTTAGTCAATTTATAGAAATCTTCATTCATCGTTTTAAAATTGAGCTTGAGTTAAAAGCTGAATACTTGAACTTTCGATATTCTAAAGTGAAAAGAAAATATTGGTAGTTTCATACGTAACTTGCTTAATCTTACAAAACTGTTCACCTTGTTATTGAAGTCGTTTTATCACTCTAAACTTAAATTTAATTGAAGTATATAATTTATCTATCCTTTAATTTTAAAGCTTATTTGTTTGTTTTTGAATTTTGCACAAAGCTACACGAAAGCTATCTGCGCTAGCCGTCCCTAATTTAGCAGTGTAAGACTAGAGGGAAGGCAGCTACTCATTACCACCCACCGCCAACTCTTGGGCAACATTTTTAACAACGAATAGTGGGATTTGACAGTCACATTATAACGTCCCCACGGTTGAAAAGGCGAGCATGTTTGGTATGATAGGGATTCGAACCCCCTACCCTCGGATTATAAGTCGAGTGCCTTAACCACCTAGCCATGCCAGGCCTTCAATTAATAAATACTGGAAAAATATTCGCATAACTTTCGTATTGACAAAAAGTAATATATTTATTTATCGTAATTATTTTTCTTAACAAACCAATATGTAAAGCAGAAAATATATTATACTTGTTAACTTGCAGTATTTGTGGATTTACGTATGTGTGTCAAACTCTAACCTATCACATACCAACATTAATTATTTTATGTCCTTCACAACGAAAGAAATGTTAGCAAGATTCAATTGAGATAAATTATTTTTGTTTTCATTGTTTCTCTGAAGTTAAAAATCTGTAGCATAAATTTATAATTATTTTAATACTTTACTTTGATAATAAGAATAACATAATAAAAAACACCCTTTACCTTTATGGACTGAATCAAAATTTTCAGAAAGAAACCACTATGGAAATATAAGCAAAACTAACTTTATCAAAAAATTTCTTCAAATCAGTATTATCTTGTTCTAAATATATTTTCTTGAAAACAATGAAGATAAAAAAGAATTTAGTTTTACAGAACTTTGTTCTAATTTATTCAGTGCTTTTGAAAGTAAAAATTGTATTGGTTCTTTATTTAAAAGATATGTTTTGATCTTAATTGAACTAAAATAAGATTATTTTCCAAATTTTTTACTATTAATTTTAAAAGAGCAATTTATTAACAACAACAGATAAATTACTTAAATACAAATGGATAAAGGCTTTATTACATAATTTCAGTCGATAAAGGTTATAAGTGCATAATATATATGTATATGTAATGCGCCTTTTATAATAATCTTGCTCAGGATATTGTACACGTGTCATCGGCATATTTGATTTAAAAGGAAAGAAAATACGTGAGAATATCCTCTAACATTTTACAGAAAATAAAACTCACAACACATTTTTTTTACAATTTTTGTGACACACTATCTTCAGTGCAAAATAATTACTTCCAAATAATGTTTGTGGTAAAACTAGAACTACTAATTCAAATTTTCGTCGCCATTCGGTGACTCAGTTGCAAGCTTTAGGTGTTTATAAAGGCAAAATTGTGTTCTTTGATAGATTTTTTAGGCAGAGTATTCATGATGAAACTTTGTAGAATGGACGGCAATTGCCTGTTTTGGCGACACAAGTTTAGAGGACGACGTTTCGAAAGTCTTCTGCCTTTCGTCTTTAGGTCAGTGTGTTTAAATGAAATGAAACCTTGGCAGTGGTTTAGTTTAGAGAGAGAGAAGCTTGAGAAATCCTCTCCCTAATAGGGGTGTTCAGAAATGTTGTAGTTCCTCTTCGTCCCCGCTCGTGGAAGATTATTTATCTGTTCGTCGGAGTTTTCCTGTATTTTAATTTGGCTCGTTTGAAGCGATGAAGTGAGGTGGGGTGGTATGAAAATGTCGGGTGAGAACGCAGAGCGAAAGGAAGGCGGTAAAAAAGAAGTGGACAAGTCCGGAGTCCGCCAGCAGAAAAAAAGCAAGTCGCTATGTAGTTACCGAGGTTATGGTTAAATGTTTCGTAGATCAACATAATGGTCGTAGTAGATAATAAGGTTTGTGAATGCCGTATAGTTGTGGTGGGCGTGAGTTGGTCTTTCGTAGGTAAGAATAAAATTTTCTGAAATTGTGTTGGTTTTTGTCATTTGTAGTAGCATTTTGTTAAACTGGTTTTCGTGTGTTTTCGTTGGATTTGTGTTTAGTAGTTTAAATTTGTTTGTATCTGACAAGATGTTCATTTTTTAAATTATTTGTGTTTATTATAACAAAAGCATTACCTTTATCTGCATTTAGAATTTTGATGTTGTTGTCTTGTTTTAAGTTGTTTCTAGAATTAATATTTTTTTGTGCGAGGTTGATTTTTAGATTTCTTTTCTGTGAAATTACGTAGATAGTTTTATGTGAAAATTCTTTGAAAAAGTTGTTTAAGATACTGTTTAGAAGTGTCTATATAGCGTGGGTATTTACTAAATATGTAACATCAGTCGGCTCCTTTTTCAAAGACTATTTTTAACTTTAAATATATTCTTAATCAACTACATCATAAATCTTTAATGGCTAGTTTTGATGTAATCTCCCTCTTCACAGAAGTCCGAACGACTGAAGCCTGTAAGACAGCTTTAGAACTTTATATCCAAGACCCCAAACCATTGATACACACCCCTAGCAACCAATTAGCAACCTTTATAGAATTCACTCACCAAAACTAACTTTATGTTCAATAACCAAAACAACCTACAAATAAATAACCTAAATATAAACACTGCAAATCAAATAAACATAACATAACCATTGTAAACACCTAGATATTAAGTTGGGAAACAAATATAAATTTTGAATTTATTTACAAAAAGAAATAACTGTACAATGAGTCATGACAAAAAAGAACGCGGTATGAACTATGAAAAATATTATACATATATACAAAGTGAAAAAACGTAAGAATTACTCTTAGGTATATAAAGCAAGATAAAAAAACGTAATAATTAAATACATATGAAAAAATAATGGTATATACAAAGAAAAAACAAAAGTAATTAAATATGTATACAATGCAAAAAATAATGAAATATATAAAAGGCACAAAATTACATAAGTACAAGGCAAAAAGTACTAACTAAACATATACAAAGCAAAAAAATTAATAATTAAATAAATACAAAGCAGAGGAAAGTTAATAAGTAAATATATGCAAAAAAAGAAGAAAAATAATTAAGGAAAAATATATATACACATATAAGAGGCGAGAGTGGATATAGGGAACCCAAGTACGACCTGACCCCCCACCAATGCACAGAGAGGCGAGACGTCCGGCCGCCATTGATGGAAAAAGTCCCTCGAACTCAGCCGCTGAAAGTTCTCTTCGAGACGGAGAAACAGCCTATACTTGGCCTTAGCCAGTATCTTAAAGTACGACACCGGTGCCTGTTCGAAAACGAGTTGATTTCGAACAAGCCAGATGACGTATTTAAAGCCAGTCAACGTGAACTGGAACGAAAAGGCCAAGTGGCTGGAAACGGAAACCTGCACGTGGTATAAGATGGTCTCAGCCGTGAGAAATGGGACCTGGAAAAAGCGGGCCACCTTTCCCAGATTTCCACCTACGTTGGACAGAGGACCAACCTGTACATGACAGACTCCACCTGAGTGTGACACAAAGGACACAACTCTGTTGCACAATAGTTCTATAGGAACGTACGCTCCTTCACCGGAAGGATTTTATACAAAACGCGCTAGTTGAAAGCCTAGAGATTGCTATCAAGATGACGCAGCGCGACGCGGCCCAAAATAATGCCCCACGGCAGAGCAGGATGGTGTTGCTCAATCCTGTGGGTACATTCAAGGGCCAGCAGGCGGTAGAGGGAACGGGAGTCCGTCGGAACATCGGCTGAAACGGCACGACATCGTCGTAACGCTGCAGCAGCGTCGACACACCAGGAAGAAGGGTCAAACCACACCGGTGTTTGCAGGCAGTGGAACATCAAAGAGCCTGTGTCCCGTGCTAACCAAGAATCTAATGAGGTGGCAACATGGATGACCCTCCAAGGACAGATAGCAAAAGGTGGTAGACAGTAAGAGAGAAAGACACTGAGCTTGGGCACGTGGTATGCTCAGTCCTCTCCTGCGAGGCAGCAGTGTCAAAGAAAGCCGAGATACAGTCCCAGGCTTGTCACCCCACAGGAAGGTGAAGACATGGGGCTCAATAGTCCGTGCAGTGCAGTTATCTATAAAAAGAACAGTCCCAAGGGGAGTACCCTCCTCATCACTTCTGTTCTGCCAAACAAGTTAGCAGGGCAGTAGTGGTAATCGTGCACTACCGAACTGACACGCTGCACCACCTCTCCCCAGGCAACTTCGGGATATGCGAGAAAACGAACCACAAAGCAACTGACTGGGAAGGAGGTCCAGTCCAGTCCAAATGGGGAGTCGGCAGAGAAGGCCTATTTGCCAAACCACCGAGCCCGAGATTTGGCATAGTTGCACTGGGCAGTGCTGGCCTGAGATTAATGGTGGACAATGGCCAGTGCCAAACCTAAAGATGTCGAGTTCTTAAGGAACAGGTTCATGTTGTCTGCATGAGAAACATATTTGACATTCGTACTGACATCAAGAGGATTTTGAAAGGTTTTGTTGCTAATCACACCAGAAGGTGTGCTAACTGCCCTCTTCAAAACTGAAGAAATAACACTTTTCTTTGGGGTATGATGGTTTGGAGTTTGAGGTGTTCTTCAATTCTGCTCCTATTCCTTACTTCACACTAATGCACACTAATTTCTTGTAGTTTTGTTTGAGCTGCTTCAACATCCATTCTGTCTAACAAAACAACTGGAAAACTAGCCAGCTTTACTCTGTTTAGTGCATTTTCTTGTCTACCACATAGATTTGGAGAATCGTTTTCAACACATGTGTTTCTTGAACTTTTTGCTCTTGATAACCGTCTTTGGGAAGAAACTAGCTTTGCTGCTTCCACAGTTTTCTTAATTGAATTCATTAAGTTACTTTTTGGTGTGTGAATTCTGGAAACAGTGTATGGGGTGGCTAGCTCGGCAGGATTAATGACTGGCTGAGGTATGTTACCTTTCTCAGATGCTCTCTTCGAGTTTCTCTGCCTTAAAGCATTTTCAATATTCCTTTTTTCTTGTTTTTCCTCCTCTTGCTGTTGTTCAAAGCAACGAAGATCGAATTCAATCTCGTTGGCAAGTTGTTTGTCTGCTGACATTTTTTTTTTTTTACTTCTGGTTTCTTTCTGATTCATTGACCAGCAATGAAAATATTTCCAAGCTAAAAACCCTATAATTAACCTTAGCATGTCGTACCAACCTATGCAGCCATTCAACCATTTCAGCAAATGATACAGTAGGAAAACATTTCAGTATCTCTATACAAGCTTTGGCTACTTTACATCTGAAGTCTGATATATCAACAACTTTGGTACACAAGTGTTGGAAAAGAACTCTCACATCCTTCAATGAAGCTTCTTGGTTCTTCTTCATAAGGTAACAAATAAAATTAACAGCGTTATCTTTAACTATTTGCTGGGCTCGAGGGATAGATTGACTTCCCGTAACTGTCAACATCAGGATGTTTGGTAGAAGGTATTTCATAACAGTGAGATTCAACAGCTCAACATCTCCATGCAGAGGCTGACAAAGATGTTTCAAACCGATAAAAGCTAACAGTGAAATATCTTGTCTCTTCTTTCGAGTATTTTCAATCTGATGATGACTGTCAAAGAACAAACATTTTCAGTTTCTATTTTTGTCCGTTCTGTTAACTGCTGGATAACATGTTTAATGAGATGTATATTAAATTTCGGAGTAAAGCCTTCCAATAAGGTAGTAAAATCAGAAAGTGCATTGGATAAGATACTGATTAATTTCTGAACCTCTTCAAGAGACAGGTCAGTTGTCTGCAGAACAACAGGAAAGTTGTTATCTCTAACGTACTGTGACGATCTTCTATCCAAGTCCAAATATGCTGGGATAGGGTTCCAGGTTGAATAAATACCATATTACTTATCTCATTTCTGTCAGACTTACTTGGATGGCAAAACAAAAACCTACAGAGATAATAATAGTATAGTTGTTAATTATTTTGTTGTGAAACGTTTTCATATAAATACATCTTTAATAATTGGTTTTTAAACATTTGTATTTGTAGCAACAGTGTTAACAATAGATCACTGGTATTTAGTACTTAGTATTTATTTTCAGGCCATAAGTATAAATACAGTGGTTTTAGATCAGTGTAACAGTTATGTGTTCATGTTTCATTAGATGTAATGTGTGGGTTTTATTTAGGAACTTAATACTGACATATACTTTTAATTTTACTTATTCTATGATATTATTGTCTTTAAGGATAATTTAATTAAATGGTAAGGTTTGTTTTGAATTTCGTGCAAAGCTACTCAAGGGCTATCTGCGCTAGCCATCACTAATTTAGCAGTGTAAGACTAGAGGGAAGGCGGCTAGTCATCACCACCCACCGCCAACTCTTGTGCTACTCTTTTACCAACGAATTGTGGCTCAGCGGTATGTCTGCGGACTTACAACGCTAAAAACCGGGTTTCGATACCCGTGGTGGGCAGGGCACAGATAGCCCATTGTGTAGCTTTGTGCTTAATTCAAAACAACAACAAATACATATATAATACGATTATTAATAAAAAGGGTAAGAGAAGTCCCAGTTTCAAATCTTCAATTATTAGCGGGTCAACGATGACCGACGGTCATGCATATTTTGTTCTGTAATGTGCTAAACTTTCGTCACCTGCGTAAAACAAACAACCTACTGACCAAATTCAATGTTTCATAATCTCTCATCTGGGTTATGACCACTCATCAAACCATCAAGACAATATATATAGACATGAATCGTTGTACGATTTATCATTGTTACAGCGTTCTCTCTACCCAAATAAACTTCATCCAAGAATATCTAACTAGCCTTGTTCGCCTATGTAAGTAAAGTTAAACACGAATATGAAATAGCCTGAAAATATAGTTTCCCGACACAGAAACAAAATGCTTGAAAATATAGATCGCGTTAACCAATTAAAATCTCTCTTACATCAAATTATCTTATTCTCGTTAATGATTCGACAGTTACAAATGATAAAAACTGATGTTTTGTCCCAGTACTCTTTATCATTTTCTATAAGTAAGGATTTCCCAAACTGACAATTCATAATTCTAACAAATGAATCATAATGGTTATATTGAATGTTGTTCAAGTGTTTTTGGTATAAAAAATAATAACAATGCACTGAATCTTTTTCTCTTTTTTGCCACTACATGAACTGTCCTTAAAGGGAGGTTCAAGAATTGATGGTGGGTTTTATTCACTAAATAAAATATGTTTGTGTGTGGGTTTAATCTTAACAAGGGGGTATCTGCGACAGGCCCACAATAGCTATTCTACAAACTTTATTTTTTAGCTCAAAAAGTAAAACTAATGAAGAGAAGTTTAAAAACGTTAAAATAAAATCTTTTCAAATACGATGTAAAACGCTTAATCCGTCTCTGATTTGAAAACCAATTAATGATTCAAGTAACTTTTACTTAAGTTTGAAATAAAAGAAAATGCCGATTGGTACAAGATTAAATAGCGTCTAAACTAGCTTTGTCTTGATATCTGTTTTGGTTTTGAATTTCGGGCAAAGTTACTCGAGGGCTATCTGCGCTAGCCGTCCCTAATTTAGCAGTATAAGACTAGAGGGAAGGCAGCTAGTTATCACCACCCACTGACAACTCTTGGCCTCCTATTTTACTAACAAATAGTGGGATTGACCATCACATTATAATGCCCCACAGCTAAAAGGGCAAGAACGTTTGGTGTAACAGGGATTTGAACCGGCAACTTTCAGATTACGAGTCAAGTGTCTTAACCATCTGGCTATGTCGGGCCACTGATATCTGGTAAGGAACCTGCTAGGTTGAATAATTAATATTAAAATACAATAACAGTAACTTTTACATAAGGTAAATTTTGACTTTTAATAATTTCATCCTTTCGACCTTTGGTAAGGCATAATCATCAGTTAGAAATAGTTGTTACTGTATTTTGAAATTATCTGTTTCCTTATTTTCTGAGATATTATGTCATGATACTTGCCAGGTTAGTTTTGTTTTCCCTGTAATGAATTAACTACAAAATAATAAGTTGAATACATAATCCTTTTATCTTTCGTTAAATTCGAACCTACGAAATATATTAATAAACTAGATATTTGGTGAAACGACCTCTAACGTGTTTTCTTTCAACAGCAGATAAAAGCAAAATGAAGAGTAAGAAAAATATTTTTTCAAGTTCATACGTCATGCTGTGTTGTATCGTACAGTTTATAATTCTTTTCGTGATTTATGGCATGTGCACGTTACACTAACGTCACGACAGTACAAATTACAACGTTAAGTACCCCTTATATGGCATCATTTTAGTGTTTACTGACTGAGAGACAGATAGATAACACCCTACAGTATAATAGTGCAAATGGTTAAAACAGAAGATCACCAAAGGCTCTCTTACACCGCAATAATAGTAAAAAAGAGCCGCCGTGTATTCGGAGAGCGGTTGAGAATTGATATCATGTGATTAGTATCCTCCGGTGTAGGGTGAAGTGAGTGGGGTTTGATACGTCACGTGGGGAGAAAACAGTTGTAGTTAAAGTACAGATTGTTGTTTTTCTTTTATATTAACATGGATTAAAAGTTAAAGTATCCAATTAGTGTCATGCCACACGGATGTTGGTAAAAAAAACATAAAACACCGCATGGTTATAAAAAAAAGTTGTGTCTCTTAGTGTCTAAAATTTCAGCCAAAATGTAGATAAATCCAGTAAGTAATTTCAATTGAAAATATCAGTATAAATCTATTCAGAGACATTCCAGAAGGGTTTGTAAAATTATGAACTCTCGACCTTTAACATATTTCTGTTTAAACGTATGATAGTCTAAAACAAAAAACACAAACTAAATATCCATTGTAAGTTAGAGTTCATCTCCCTCTACACATACAATCTCATAAGAAGTTTTTTTCCAGATCACTAGTGCCCCGATAAAGTTCATGATAATAATACCATTTTGTGGATCAGATAATAATTGTGGTACAAAGAACACTTTTATGTAATAACTTGACCACTAACAAAATATCTTCATTTCACCAGGTAAAATACATCTAAATAGTCAGTACGACTTCCAGTTGTATCAGAAAAGTACAGAAAACAAACCCAACATTCTCTGTAAAGCCACTTACCCACAAAGTTTTAGTGTTTAACCGTCATCTAAGAAAAATGATTATTCAGTCGTATGTGGTCAGAAACGTAGGTTTTTGAAAGCTGTAAGGCCATGGCCTAACCACTTGTTAATAGCTACAATTAATGAATTAAAATTTGCTTCTTGTAATACAATACATTACGTTGTATATACGCAATATAAAAATTCAGTATCCTGCTAAAATCATAAAAAACCAGATACTTACAGATCGTCACACACTGGTTACCTTAGTGTGACATGATCGTCTAGATCTTCAAAATGACGAAACAAAATATTTCTCCACTTCACGAGAAACAGATTTTCGTAAACGGTGGAGAAACTTCTTCAGAGAATTTTTCGATTTTTTGTCACTGAAATAGAAACAATAATTACAAATACTGAATTTGTTTTGGTACATTTACACAAAGTGAATTTCATCAGAGAAGATCTATAGATCTATATTTATTTATATAAACTGTATTATATTGATAAATCCTGGCATTAGGTTTAGTGGCTAATAACTTTGATAACATTGACAAATGTCACGATTCACGAATTTAAACAAGTTCAAACATAAAAAAAAATATTGTTCAATCAATTTGACAGTATGAGCAATGTCTCAACAACTACTAGATCTGCCGTATACCAGCTAAACTGAAGAGTCCTAATATTACATGAAATACTTCGATAACACAGGTTTTAGTATATGTGATGTAGTTTACAACTTGAAGTTCGTCCTGTGAAATTAAACGTGCTAGAATATTTACATGTTGGCATAAATATCGACTAAATATTCAATGTGTATTTGAGGGTCACGTAAAATACGTCACCAAATTTGTCTTCCTGATTTTCAAATACAAGAACAAAAGGTTCAGATAAAATTATAATTGAAATTCGACGCTTAGAAAGTATTGAAAACAAAGATGACATGAAAGGTTGCGTTAAGCTGGCCCGGCATGACCATGTGAGTAGGGCCCTGGACTCGTAATCTGAGAGTCGCGAGTTCGAATCCCCGTCACATCAAACATTCCCGCCCTTTCACCCGTCAATCCCACTATTCTTTGATTGAAGAGTAGCCCAAAAGTTAGCGGTGTGTGGTGATGACAAGCTGCCTTTCCTTTAGTCATCCGCTGCTATATTAATGACAGTTAGAGCAGATGGCTTTCCTGTAGCTTTACGCGAAATTCAAAACAACCAAACAATTATAACACCATGACTACTTGATAGTAACTAATACACAAAACAAACAAACAATTATAACACCATGACTGTTTGATACAACTTATACACAAAACAAACAAACAACTATAACACCATGACTGTTTGATAGTAACTAATACACATCACTGATGTATGTTCTTCAAATCTATCAATATATATGTTCACTATGGTGATTGAAAGACAACTATAAAGAAAAATATATAATATACATTAACTGATACACATATTGTTCAAACCGAACGTGTCCTATTTGATTTACAAAACATATGGAAACGTCTTTCTAGTTTCAAAATGTTTATTCAGTACTTCACCAGCTTTCGTAACTTCGTAAATGCTACATTTGGCTAGGTTGTTTTGAATTTTGTACAACGCTACATGTGGGTTATCTGCGCTAATTGTCCTTAACTTAGGAGTTATAGACTAGAAAAAGAAGACATATAATCAACACCACCCAATGTTGACAACTGGGTTACACTTTTACCAACAAATAGTGAGACTGATCATCATATTATATGAGCTGAACGGCAAATAACAACAACTGTAATGTAACGTGTTAAACTTTAGCGTCATTATAATATTACAGTAGTATATTAATACACTGGATAACTGGCACGTTTAACTGAAAGGATTCTTGTTCTATTAAATCAACATAAAAAAGTTTCATTATAGGATAACAATTTTAAATTAGATTCTAGATCAGGGTAAGAGAGGAAGAAATAAAAATGAAAACACCAATTTTATTGTAAATTAGTTGATTGGCTATTACGTAAAACTAACACCAACAATTAGTATTTAAATGTAAATTATTTTGTTTACTGTAAGTGTCAGTTAACAAATTCGAGTTTAATTATGTAGTTTTAAACTACACACCTTCCTGGGACATAAGCCGTTTACAAGTTAGAAACATTTAATCATTATAAAAATCGTAAATACCATTACAAACATTCATAATAAGAAATCAGTTTAAAAATCATGATAATAAACATTAAATAGATTGAAGTATTTCTAAACTGTTAGACAGTTAAACCAATTAGCTGTAAACTTGAAGGTTAATAACATTACAGTTAGAAGTTCGATACTTTTGGATGGTTTTCCACCTGACAGTAAACAAATTTTACCAATAGAAAATTTGTGCTTACCATGCTACAAGTACCATAAGTGGTAATCCCACCTTGAAAAATATCAACGGAAGCGTAAGTAACATTATTACCATGGTACCTAAAATGAAAACAATAATATAATTGTTTAACACTTTTATTGTTACTGAACCACTCTTTCTATATAAAGTGTTGATAGAATTATTTGTTTAGAAAACGAGTATTTTATAATAAAGACATTTCAAATTGCACCAGTTTGGTAATATTTAACTACAGCAACCACACTTTAAATCCTGTGTATTTGGAGAACGTATCATTCAAATCTTTACGAATGCTAAACGTGTTTTTGAAAAACAGACGAAAAATTGGAAAAAATTAGAAAGAAACGATCATAAAAACAACAGAAAAATGACAAGAAGTTTAACAAATCAAAGAGAAAATATATAAATAAACGTAACTGATAAAGAACATATAAACTAAAACTAGTCAAACCCCTTTAAAAAACATAAAATCTAATCAGGGATACTAAATAATAAAAATATAGCAAAATAGAAGAAACAGGCCACGTGTCAAATACCCGAACTTCATATTAAACTAATACTGTAAGTTTCTTCACTCGCTATATAAGAAGTGAACATTATCGAATTACATAAATAACATGAGTTGTTAATGACCATGAAAAGAAGTTGTAAAGTTATTTAAGAGTTAAGCATTTGCAATAATAAAATATCAAAATAATTTCTATATAAAGACTTTCATAGTGTTTTTTTAAAAGTGTCTGATAAAACTTACCTCTACATGCATCCAGTAAGCAAGCTCCAAGATATACTTGTTTGTTTTACGAATTTCGTGCAAGCTGCACGATGGCTATTTGCGCTAGCCGTCCCTAATTTAGCAGTGTAAGACTAGAGGGAAGGCAACTAGTCATCACCACCCACCGCCAACTCTTGGGCTACTCTTTTACCAACGAATAGTGGGATTGACCGTAACGTTATAACGCCCCATAGCTGAAAGGACGAGCATGTTTGGTGCGACGGGAATTTGAACACGCGACCCTCAGATTACGAGACAAACGCCTTAACCACCTGGCCACACCGGGCATTCCAGACGAGCATGTTTGGTGCGACGGGAATTTGAACCCGCGACCCTCAGATTACGAGACAAACGCCTTAACCACCTGGCCACACCGGGCATTCCAGGATTTGTATGTTGACCTTTCGGACAGGACCAACAGTTATATGATCCAAAGTAGTTGCTGTAATGATTTTTAGGACACCGGACACGTTCCTTTGGATCGTCGCTTTTGAAGCAGCCAGGTGAAGATGGATCTTAGAAAAGGAACAGTTCGTAAAGTACATATCTAACAGGGTCTTAAATACCAAAATGTTGATAAAAAGAAGTGAACTAAATTGTGTAACGAAGTTACAATTGACAATAAAGCACAGATAGCCCACTGTGTAGCTTTGTGCTTAATTCAAAATAGCAACAGCAACCTACTGTAAATATAATGCTGTGAAAAAGAAAATAATACTGATAATGAAACGCGAGTACAATAATAACAACAATAAAAACCTGTTTAAAGAGAAATAAAGTATTATAACTGTACTAAATACAAAAATCAAACTATTAATTACAAATAAAATAAATAATAAAAATCAGAACTATTAAAGAATGTGTTTCATGACATAACAGTATAAACAGAAGAAAGTAAATGAATCTGTCAATATCAAATAAATGTTTCTGCTTTAAAATGTTTAAAGGGAGTAAAAATAAAACGAATCAAACAACGTTTCTCATTTTAAAAGTCGATCTATTGTAATGTGTATAATATTATATAATGTACAGTATTTGATGTATTCCTGTACTCATCATTAGCAACCTGAAATAACTTAAATATATCAACAACATGGAACTATATCATCATAGTTGTTGTGGTGAACTAGTTGTGAAGTTCTCTCTTCCTTACTAACGTTAAATATAAATAAAGGAAGAATCCACGAAAGTCTTAGATACTTAATACCATTTAGTAATGATGAGTAGTTAACTCTGTGAATATTACAAGACCTGCAAACTTAAACTTCATTAATGTTTAAATTTATTTAGAAAGTTTAAGAGTTTACACAAGTGAAATCTGATGTGTTTGTAACAAAGACTTTTTTTGTTTGTGCAAAACTTTGTATTTACGAATGAGTATACAACATCAAGAGTTAGTTTGTTTTAAAGTGAGAGTCAGTAATCATGGAGGTGAAACATTGTCCTGAATCTGAGTGTTCTCATCCATCAAAATAAAATTGGGTCCAGTGATACTAGTGAAAGGGTTACTGAAACCTGACATAAGGCATAATATTCAGAGTACCATTCGTAATGATATACAGGTTTGAACGTCCATAGAAGATGATCATAAGTGAACCATATTTTCAACTTGTCGTTATTAATAATGCATTCTAGTTAATGTAATATTATAAATATTGATCTGGTAATGAAAGGCTGGTATACAATTATACGTTTAATAGTAATAATCATAAAGAACATTTGTATGAAAGTCTAATGATGGTTTTTACTGCAACACTTCCTTCTGTCATAAATAATACAGAAAACTGATTGTGTTGCTTTGTGCTAAAACCAACAAACAAAATAAAAGAGATCAAAACTTATCTACTAAAGAAAGATTATGATCGGGTTTTTGTTGTTCTGTTGTTGTTTTAAACAGATAGTCGAATTCTCCATCTTTACTATTTTTATCCAAAGCCATGAAATGATTTAGTTCGTTGTAAATCACATCCGTACTTTACTTACTTTGGAAATGGATCTCTGAACTTTAGCTGCAGTAAGATGAAATTTGAATAGTGATTCAAGTAGCCTCGAGTAGCTTTGTGCGAAATTCCAAAACAAAACAAACAAACTAATGAAAGAACAAGTACAAACTTGTTATGATTTACTGAAGTCTAAAACCTCGTTACTGATGAAAGAACAAGTACAAACTTGTTATGATCTACTGAAGTCTAAACCTCGTTACTAATGAAAGAACATGTACAAACTAGTTATGATCTACTGAAGTCTAAAACCTCGTAACAAATGAAAGAACAAGTACAAACTTGTTATGATCTACTGAAGTCTAAACCTCGTTACTAATGAAAGAACATGTACAAACTAGTTATGATCTACTAAAGTCTAAAACCTCGTTACTAATGAAAGAACAAGTACAAATTTGTTATGATCTACTGAAGTCTAAAACCTCGTTACTAATGAAAGAACAAGTACAAACTAGTTATGATCTACTGAAGTCTAAAACCTCGTTACTAATGAAAGAACAAGTACAAACTTGTTATGCTCCACTGAAGTCTAAAACCTCGTAACAAATGAAAGAACAAGTACAAACTTGTTATGATCTACTGAAATCTAAACCTCGTTACTAATGAAAGAACAAGTACAAACTAGTTATGATCTACTGAAGTCTAAAACCTCGTTACTAATGAAAGAACAAGTACAAACTAGTTATGATCTACTGAAGTCTAAAACCTCGTTGCTAATGAAAGAACAAGTACAAACTAGTTATGATCTACTGAAGTCTAAAACCTCGTTACTAATGAAAGAACAAGTACAAACTTGTTATGCTCTACTGAAGTCTAAAACCTCGTTACTAATGAAAGAACAAGTACAAACTTGTTATGATCTACTGAAGTCTAAACCTCGTTACTAATGAAAGAACAAGTACAAACTAGTTATGATCTACTGAAGTCTAAAACATCGTTACTAATGAAAGAACAAGTACAAACTAGTTATGATCCACTGAAGTCTAAAACCTCGTTAGTTATGAAAGAACAAGTACAAACTTGTTATGATCTACTGAAATCTAAAACGTCTTTACTGTTCATGGAACATGTACAGGCTATTATTAGAAGATTTTCGTCTTCCATAGATCATAACTAGCCTGTACATTTTCCTTCATTAGTAAAGACATACTATTGACCTGACAAAACTTAGATTAAATGTGGATACATTTCATGTTTAAAACTACTCAAAATCTATATATAAAGAAAAATCTTGTTTCATTATTGATTTTAAAATTAAAGTTTTTGTTAATCTTTGTATATGTATTGAAATGCTTTATAGTGTGAATAAAATGTATATTACCACTTGTCGATTTTAAATACAATAAACCTATTGAATTTTTTGTCTGCAGTCATAAGTTTTATTAATAATTTAAAACTGCAAATAAAGTGTTAAGTTATTATTGTTTTTCTTTAGAATATTAAAAACTTCAAACTATGAAGTTTTAAAATCTCTAGGGAAACTATTCATGATTTATTACTTAAAACTCGTGAAAATTTATTTCCTCCTATTTAATTTACCAATGGAAACAGTACTTTCTTGAATACTTCAATATTAAATGAAATTTAACTACGTTGCTTAAGTTAAGCTTAGATATATCTTTCGTTTTGGCTTTAAAAGATAAATTACGAAACTGCAAGAAACATTTACAATTACTTCTATTGAGAAAACAGAGAATAATTTCGACTTCGTTTGAAAAGTTTTTCAGCCCAAATCTTTTTCAGTGAAATTAATAATCTTTTTGTTCAAAAATTATAATATTTTAATGGATTTGTTTCAAGATTATAAAACAAAATTAAATATGTTGAGTTGATGAATATTTTTAAACTTCCATTGTTTCGTGCAATTCGAAAATTACATAAAATATTAACTGAATTCAGACTTATAAATTCTGCAAAATTTTTATTGAAACCTACTGACTATAGATGTTTTGAACTAAAAACAAAACTAAATTAGTGGTAATGTAACTTATTTTTAAATTTTTTTCACTGAACTAGTAACTTATTCGTTATTAATTTTTTACATCAACACCTTTTTAAAACTAAAATAGCTTTAAATTATTTAAGTCGTTTTCCATTTATTAACAAAACAATTTTTCGAGGATGATAGTAATCGCAATTATATATATATATACACACTCACACAATTATAACTGAAAACAATTTGAATATATATCAGTGTATATTTTTACCTAGTTTTTGTATTTTCAATAAGTGCATTGAATTCAATGATACCGTTATAAACAACAAATTGTTTAGTTAACAGAAACCAGTTATTCTACCAATATTGTTAACCTTCAAATAGTTCATTACGAATTATTTTTTCATTATTATAACAACCTTTAAAACTTATCTTTTACTTATGTTACATAATTTATTTTCATTAATCATCTAGATTTCATAGATATATTTTCATTAATTTATTGAAGCGACTTAGAAATTACGATATTAGAAGACAAATAATACATTGCAGCGCCATCTAGTGGGTACAACCATTAAAATCCATAAACATTTCACACTTGGATATTAAACATTCAGACAATTAGGAAAATAACCATTTCTTTATAATGGAATACACTTTAATCAAAAGTACTATTCTCACGACAAGAGCATGAATTTCCTTAAGACTGTATTTGATTATATCTTTAATGATGTAATTTGTAAATATAGTACTAAAGATTCTAACTTTTCAAACAATTATTTTTTCAGTGAAGGATATCATATAAGCCTTATATGATAAGTTCATATAAGCATAATAAAAACATTTTTCTTTGCAGTAATTACCAGAAAAATAATTTATTTTAGAAAATGTTTATTTTTATAATTGTTTTTCAAAGAGATATCAATGCTATCATTACGAATTACTGGCACTAACAGCTGCCCGTAGGGTAGTGTTTCACTGGATGTTTTAATTTAGTCATTATTACTTTAAATAAAAATGGCAGATTAGTGTTTTTGATAAAAGATTAATTTAATTTCATAGTTTGGAGCTGATTACGAGTCGAACGTCTTAACCATCTGGCCATAGCGGGCCTACGTAAAGTGTAATCAATGTTGTTTGATCATACCTATTTAATTTAGTGATGCTGAATCTTTCTACAAATTTGCAGTTGATGACAATATGTTATTTTGTATTCCCATAAAATTTCTATAAGAAATTCAAAGTTACATAAAGCAATAGACATTTAGTTGGTTTACATGATCATAGATTGTTCTCATGGTTTAACTCTTTAAATAATTATCAAAACCCACAAGCTTGGAAAGTTCTAGTATTATTTGATTCTTTCAATTAACATTTTTGTCTATTATACCTCTTCATCTAATATGTATGCTTCTTTCTCAAGTCCATCGATGTTGAATAACTATCTCTTAGCAGATTCTGAAGTATTATAATCCTGCACTATCACTTTTATATCTTGTTTTTTGTGATTAATCTTAAGAAACATTTCCAATATTGCTTCTGTCTAGCATATTTTCTGTTTTGTTGTTGTTTTCTAACTTCTAACTTTCTCAGCCATGTAAAACAATAAGATATTGTTTGTGAAGGCAATTTTTTTATTGAAACATTTCCACAGAATTACAGCTTTCTTCATAAATTTCTAAGTTTTGTTTTTGTTCCAGGTGACAACTGAAAGTACATTTTACTTTTTCCAAGCTCTTTTTTAATTAGAAATTCTGAAGTTAACTCCAAGGTTTGATTAACGTTTTTATTAAAATTTCCTGTTTGTGGCTTATTTCCTGGACTGTTTCCATGGTTGTAAACTTATTTGCCCTTGAAACTTTGATAATTATTATAAAAAAACTTTATATGACGCTGCATTTTAGTGCTTTGTCAGTCTTGGATACACAGTTTTTTTTTGTTACAAATACAATTTTTTGGTTGTATTGTTTAGTGTCAACTGTTGTAGGTGAAATGATTTTAGATAATAAAGTGTATTAATAATTTTAAGTCGCAAAATATTTCTGGCTAAAATGAAATTCAAAATAGAAAATATAAATGAGGAATGGCTTATTAAAATATACTTATTTATATGAAAATATCTTTATATTCAAACTGATATATACACACACACACACACATATATATATATATACTATTAACAGAAATTTAAAGAACTTATGGATTATGTTTTTAAAGTCACAGTTTTTAACATGTTTTTCTGTAATATAATTATAATAAATTAATATTTTCTTTCCATCTATTCTAATAACTTCTCTGCTTGTTTGTTGGTTATTAACACAAATGTGATGGTGCACTTCTTTTATGAACATTGTTTAGTGCCATCTAGTGTTCATGTGGGGAACTGTTAAATATGAAAAGTAAAATAATCTTGCAACACTAAGTCAAAGTGTAGCCTTTCTGTCATCTATAATTCACATTTAAGCAGCTTCTCATCTCTTTGTCCATGCCTTTAGGTCAATGTTAAAAATAGACATTTATTTCCATTGTATTGTCTAATTCTAAACCATATTTATTAAAGGGGTTAACTATAGAAATAAGAACATTTGGAAGAATTAATAATGTAAATCAGACATAAACTATGAGTTTTGAAAGATTTAAGTAAGAAAATAAAATAAAACAAAAAGTGGAAAATTATAAATTATAACATTCTTTATGTGCGTTTTTATGGTTTTTCGTTATTTATGAAAACAAGGGATACACAAGTCATAGTTTATAAATAACTTTCAAGACATGCATAATTATTAGAAAAAAGAAAATATATTTGGCGATGAAAATATCTTTGGAGTGAAATATTTTTGTTTCAAATGACACAATATATTATTACCTTCCTTTAAAATCGAACTGTTGTTTGTGTGTTATTATTGTTATTGCATGTTTTAAAATTTGGTAAATACAAAACAAGTAATATATTTCTTTGATCTTTGTTTTCTTCCTTCATTTTTTTTGTAAAACTTATGTTTGTCATGTACTTGTAAAAGAAAAAAAAAACCTCTTTAGGCAGAAAAAAAATAGAAGTATTGCTACCAGGGCAGAATTAAAGACAGGGTAAGCAGGGCAGCTGCCCAGGGACCCCAAGTAGTTAAGAATAAAAACAGACGAAAAAAAAAAGAGTAACTTATGAATCAAAATATAGAAGAATGTAATAATATGCCAGACATACACTGTATCTGTTATACACAGTGCCGAAAATGGCTTTCGTAAATACTAACGCTCATCAGGCAGCTGAGATAATTTTGTTTGTTTTGGAATTTCGCAGAAAGCTACTCGAGGGCTATTTGTGCCAGCCGTCCCTAGCGAAGGTAAGCATCTTCGGCGCGACGCGGATACGAACCCGCGACCCTCAGATTATGAGTCGCACGCCTTAATGCGCCTGGCCATGCCGGGCCAACTGAGATAATACAAACATCCTAGTGGTTTAGGACTAGGCGCCAGTTATGTTACCAATTAGTTGAAGAACTATCATAAGGTGTCAGCGAATTTTTATAATTTTTGATATAGTAGCAATACATTTTTATCAATTATGAAATTTTACGTAGGAAAATGAAAAAAATAACATCTACTCACTTAACTTAATAAAAAATTGAAATTCAAATATATTTTTATGTTGGTGCACTTATGATAAGATATTAAAACAAAAATAGAAAAGTAGCTTTACATAAGTTTTATTTCTCTTTTCAATTGAAAAGTCAAATAGAAATTGTACAGATTAAATCCTTCAAATAACTGAGACCCTATCATTAATACTGTCTTAGCTCACTGAATAATTCGAAAAGGTCCATGTTGCTTGACTGCTTGCAATAATATGAATATTAATACAAAAAAGCATTGACAGAAATATTTTAAGAGTTGATAAATTTTCTGATACACCCTGTTTATATACATATATAGTACAAGTCAGAATAGGCCAAAATATAACGGCAGCAGTTACTTTATAGCTTTTTATAGACAGCAATAGTTAATAATGAATAATCAGTAATTGAAAAAAGTTTATTTTAAAAATATCGTTTATATTTTTCACTGTTATGAACATACATTTAGGATATATAGCACCAACCTTTGTTTCTGTCTTGGGAAATGGATATTAACCACAGTTGATTTTGGAATTTCGTACTACCACAAATAAAAGGTAACCCCTTTCAAACTTCTCAAAGTTTAGTAACTTCAGAGTTGTTTATCTGTAAATGTGGCAGAAAAAGAGCATAACAGTAGATGTGATACTCTTCTTAAAAGTAGGCTTAGTGATAATGCAGAATTAAGGCCTAGTTATAGTTAACGTTAATAAACCTGGCTTTATAGACCCGTCAGTGAACGAGTTAAACAGTACAAGTGATACTGTTTGTTGGTCAAAATACGCTTAGATATAACGTAGAATTAAGGCCTAGTTAACGTTACCTATATGGTTACTATTGATTATGCTCTAGCAGACATAAAGTTATTGATAATTATTTATTTTTCAAAATAAATTCTGGTTCAGTAATAAGTATTTCGAAAAACTAGAGGTCCTTATATCGTTTTACCTATTAAAAAAGAAAGAGAACAAGTTAATTACCAGCATGTTAAATACAAAACACTTCCGGTACATTTTGGTTTTTCCACGTAACTTTATATTATCAACGAAAACGTTTACGACATTTAGAAATAACTACATAAAGAACGTACATAGTACGTCTGTTATGTACAAACTTTTATGTATGTATGTGATATTGGAAAACGTTGCCTTATGCGTTAGTACCACCAGGTTAACACTGCAACATAAGATTAATAAAAAGATATTAACCATAAAGAAAAAAAAATGATGAACATGAAAAAATACGAAAAAAAACACATTTAGATACGATCGAGAATCACGAAGCAGACACGGATAGGTTGTTGAGGTTTAATAACAGTCGTTGCAAGCCTATTTTTTTCTACGTTTGTTATTTTCCTCTTTTGCCTCTTCAGGTGTCAAATCGATGATCCGTTTGCCCCTGAAAGACCCCTCAAAATTTCCTACCCATGGATACCGGAAGGGGCATGACATACAGGTCTCCATGTAGCGAATATCGTTGATTACGCCACCGTTAAAAGGTAAGGCACACGTAGTGGGGATGTTGCAAGCGGGCTCGCGCTTCTCACAAGCCCAGGGGGAATAATTGGTCGTTAACTGATTGTTGGGTACTGGATTTCTCATCCAAAGCAAAGCCTGCTGCATGGTAACAAACCAAGCGTCAGGATATGTTGTTAGGATATGGTCAATAAACTTATAAAGTGCTTTAATTTTAACTTTCTCGTTGAACCAATTAACGTGGAAAAAGAGTCCCAATGGCGCTCTGTTAGATCTATAGTGACGTAAGAAGTTTTCCATAAGGAAGTTAAAAACGTCTTCTTCATAGTTGGGAAGCACACACTGATCAGCCAGGAAACACTGGCCGCCTGTACCGTCTTCCATGAACATGGTGTTTATCGGTATCTCCCACAATCCCGGAAAAGAGTGTGTTGGGCAGTTGTCTGCCATACATCTGTGGGGGATTTTGAAGTCTAGTGTGTACGGCCACACAGGCGTGTTGCTCATGGGAACGGCTAATGAAGAGTCGTACACAAACCCATAGTCGTACATCATGGACGCCATATTATTACCACCTGGTTTTAGGTAAGGAGCTCTTATTCCTAACAAGGAATCCCGGGAAACGTTGGCAAATTTGATAGCAATTTCTCGCTGACCTACCATTTCCTCAGTCCAATTTTCGTAAGAGGCTTTGGACCACCAGTCTTCGGGTTCGCGGTGGCTGGGGGAGAGAAAATATAAGAATTTATTTTAATATCCAGCTAATCTTGCTTTGCTTATAGTATGTCTTTACAAGTTTTTTTAACATTATACTTTATGTCTGTATGAGACAGAATGTTTAAAGTGAACTAATCCATTTACGAGACTAATTAAAATTACAATATAACGCAAGCTCGTTAATAAGTTTAATGCAGAGTTTAACAGTACAGTTTCAAGGATTAATATTTAATTTTGGTTACCAAACATTAGTAAGTACTTGTAAACCAGATGTACTTCTGAAGGTACCCCGAAAGTGTTCTGTTTCGAGTAAATAAGACCAAAATCAAATATAACAGTTTTACTTCTATCTTTTCAAGCTCATATGTCATGCTGTGTTGTGGCCTACATAGTGCATAATTCTTCTTGATTCGTTGCACGAGCACGTTTTACTGACGTCACGACAGTACAAATTGCAACTTTAAGCATCACTTATGTCGCTTTATTTTAGTGTCTGCTGTATGACGTTTTATTTATTTTAACGTTATTACATGTCGACTTTTTAAGTGAGTAGTTTTGTATCTCGAAATTACCAAAGTGTTATTGGTATCAATGTGTCACGAGTGCAGCAGCGATCTGGTCTTTAGCTCTTTTTGTGTCAGTGTAACATCGAAATGATATGCAGCACAAGTTTGTCCACTGAAAGAATATTGATTTATTCGATATTTTTTTTAATGAGTAGTGATATTTACCCAGAAATAGAACGCGATCATAGATGCATACCCAAAATGTTATCACCCTTGTACGCGGCTGTTACATATTTTTGGTCAATCTCCTTGCTGATCAAACCGGATCTAACAAATGCGTGCTATAGAGTCACTAGTTAGGAAAACAATAATAATAAGCACATGATTTACTAGAATGTGAGAAGAGAGTTTCCAGGACATAACAACCGGCACCGTAATTATTGCCCGCTGTATTTTGATATAACTGTTATGGATGTCAGTTTGGTTTCGTTTGAATTTCGCCCAAACTTACACGAGGACTATCTGCGCTATCCTTCACTAATGTAGCAGTTTAAGACTAGAGAGAAGGCAGTTAGTGCTCACCACCCACCTCAACTCTTGGACTACTCTTTTACCAGCAAATAGTTGAATTGACCGTACCATTATTACGTCCCTACGGCTGAAATGGCGAGCATATTTGGTGTGACAGGGATTCGAACTCGTGACCTTCAGATTACGAGTCTAGCACCCTAACCACATGGCCATACCGGGCCCGGCATTCTGATCTAAGGCGCGTGTATTAAAACTCGCGATAATACAAATAAAACTTTTCCACATCTTTAAAACAGTTCATTTCGTCCTAATCCATTTCGTAAACATTTTATTTAGGTGAATTGTGTTTTTAAAGGGAGGGTCCACAGAATTACAACACGGCACTTTATTGTTGGTCTGGTTCTAAATCCAAGAGAAAGAAGTTTAGTTACGTGACACTGTTCACGTGCTTGTAACATCTCGAGAACCATTACAAACATCTTTTGCAAGGTTCAAACCAGAAGTTTCCAGGTGGGACAGTGATAACTTTACGGACTTACAATTCTAAAATTCTGGGTTAATCTCCCTGTGGTGGACACAGCAGATAACCCAATGTGTCTTTGTCCCCGCCCTCTAAAGTAAAGAAACGAATCAGATCAGAAAATTGATGACTAATAATATAATATTTTGCTAGTGTCAAGGTTCTGTGTGCTGTTTGTGAACTTACTTCGGAAGACCGTCTCTATTTTCTTTTCATAGTCAAAATTTGATTTTCTTTGCTGGGTTTAAGAAACGAAAGTTTATAAAAAGAGAAAATGATTGGGTTGCAAATGAAACTAGTGTTCTTATAATTTATGTAAGAAAACATCGAAGAACGTAATATAATCATAACGTAATATAATCATACTTACTTCTCAATGTTTTAAAATGAACTAACAATTTTATTCTATACTAGCTGCCAAATGATCGCGGTAGTTTTCACGTTCTTTGTTTGAATCTTCTTTATTCTATCATTTTCATGCATACAATTTGAGTTACGCTTTCTTGCAGGCGTTATGGCTCCTGTTCATACCATTTGAGTTACGCTTTCTTGAAGGCGTTATGGCTCCTGTTCATACCATTTGAGTTACGCTTTCTTGCAGGCGTTATGGTTCCTGTTCATACCATTTGAGTTACTTTCTCTTGCAGGCGTTATGGTTCCTGTTCATACCATTTGAGTTACGCTTTCTTGCAGGCGTTATGGTTCCTGTTCATACCATTTGAGTTACGCTTTCTTGCAGGCGTTATGGTTCCTGTTCATACCATTTGAGTTACGCTTTCTTGCAGGCGTTATGGTTCCTGTTCATACCATTTGAGTTACGCTTTCTTGCAGGCGTTATGGTTCCTGTTCATACCATTTGAGTTACGCTTTCTTGCAGGCGTTATGGCTCCTGTTCTATTTGAAAACAATTACGTGGTCAGAGAAACAAATTCACGTAGACAAGTAAATGTAAAGTTATAATTGGCAAACTTTGCTCAATATGCAGAAACGTCTGAATGCGTGTTCACAAAGTGATAAGTGTATGGTTTGAAAGAAAGATACGTACATACTTTAAAGCTAACTAAGTAAAAAAAAACCTTTAGAAACTTTACAATAAATTACACGTGGGCTAATCGTTGTTCGTGTAAAGTATTTTGTAAATAAAACAGTAAAGTTTAAATCGAGGAATCGAAGTCAGTCATCAGGTGGTGACAATTACATCATGCGATTGTTTAGCCTACTCGTTGTATTTAAAATATTTGACTAAGAAAAAACGAATAAGACGATTCTGAATGGAAATGCCAGTATACAATCCTGACTCTTTTGGACAAAGGCCTTTCTAACAATATTAGATTTGTATCATTTGATCGAGAAATTTGCGAGAAAACTTTCGAACAGACAAACACAAGCGTATTATCTGTACAGATGTTTTACAATAATGTAGACTATATAAAACTTAATTGGTAACTTTGAGGACCATCTGGTATATATTGAAAACATCAAAACCGAATTTGAATAGCAACAAAATTGAGTCACCAGAGTAATTTCTTTGTTTGTATCTCCATCTGGCGGTATGAAAAAGAAAGTTTTTTTTTAAAGTTTATTTGTAGTTAAGTTGAAAACTACACAATGTGCTGTGACCGCCACGGTTATGAAAAAAACAGTTTTAATGTTATAAGTCTGCAAACTTACCACTGCTCCACTGAGGGCGCTTGTGTAGTTGTCATACTGTATAAAATTCATGTAGTGAAAAGACAGATACATAATTGTTTAAATATATTTTGCTACAGTTTTTTGGATGACGAATAAAAGCTTTAAAATATATTTCAAGTGCTCACGTCAAATCTGTGAAATACTTTTGTGAACGGTAAACTTATTTACTGTAAATTCATATACGATAGAAAGTTAATCGCATCACACACTGAGTAAGGCACGAGCTACCGTGTTGTTCTTTCGAGGTCTTGAGGGATGACATTATAGTTTTAACTGAGTAAAGCCCGAGCGACCGTGTTGTCCTTACGAGTTCTACATGATCAAATGTAGCGCTTCATCTCGACAGACGTACAAGGATCTTGTTACTAAGATATAACCACATTCATAAATCAGAAGTAATAAATAATTAACAAATAATGTATTGCAATTTGAAAATGCCTCACGAATATAAAAAAATAAAAATGGTGACTCACAGGTAGAAATTTAAATAAATTATTATTTGACTTTCCTTGTTATCAGTTCCGTTATTAACTTCTGCCAATTTTGTTTCGTTACTGCTATTCGTCGCTTTATTATGTTGTATAAATGAAATGCATTAAAACTGCAAAAACAGCGCCAAAGTTACGAGAAATTAGCGAGAAATCTTTCGGGCAGACAAACATAAGCGTATTATCTGTATAGATGTTTTACAATAATTTAGACTATATAAAACTTATATATGTAAAAACGGCTCGTTTGGGTTGAGAAAAGTTTTTACGGAGAGGAGTGAACAACGTTTCGACCTTCTTCGGTCATCGATTGTTCACAATTGTTCACAATATTTTACATATATATTTCTCTACAAGTGGGTTTCTCGACATCACTGATTATATAAAACTTAATTGGTAAGTTTGAGGACAATCTGGTATATTTCATGTATTTTTTTTCTTATTATCTCCTGACCTATTTTTATATTTTGAATACATTTTTTTTTTTTCTGTTTGGTGAAAAAATATTCAATCATATAAAATCGTTTGGGTTTGCTTTGGAGATTAGTTCTAAGTTTCGCGCAAAGCTGTTGGACTAGAGAGGGAAGGAAGCTAGTCAACATCACTCACCGCCAACTCTTGAGCTACTCTTTTAGCAAAGAATAGAGAGGTTGACTGCCATGTTAAGACGCCGCCATAACTGAAAGGGCGAGCATGTTCGTTGACGGAGATTTTAACCCGTGACACCCAGATTACGAGTCGATCTATGAACATCCATTATGCTAAAGAAGCAGTATGGAGAGTGGATGAAGATATTACTGGGTTTTAAATACCACATATACAGAATCATTGTTAAACATCGAAGCTACTTAATTCCAAAAATTGGTACAGATTTTACAGATAGTTTAAGGTAACTATTTAGAAATGTTAAGATAGACGAGTTTTAACCTATTCCTTTGAGTCTTCCTACCTCATTACGTGGTGGGTGTATTTTTCACCCCTTCCTCCAGTATTACAATCACTAAAAGGAATTGTAGGCCTGTGCTGTGAGAGACATCGTGAAAATATAGTCACAACCACTAGACTAGAACCTTGAATTTCAGAGAGACTTACAATCGCTTTATTTTCATTATACTAGTACATTGAGGAAGATTGTATTCCGGAATGACTTGTTCTCCTTGACCTGCTCTACGTGTTGAAATTGGCAAGTGAACATGTCGTACGATGAAGCATTCCTGGGGTAACAAGTCATTTTTTATATAACCGGTAGATACGAGAAGCTGCTAAAAGTTTCTGATGTATATTTAAAAAAAACGTTTTTTTCTAAAAACACATCAGATTTCGACTCAATAATTGAAATTTCAGTTAGTTTCTTCAATATTCGATAAAAATATGTTTACTTGTTTTCTGGAACTAGAAAGTTGTCGATATAATGTTGATGCAATTTATTCTCTTTACCGTTTCATTATAATGTTATACTTTCGGTTTTTGGCTAACAGCCATAGTTAAGCATACTTTTCTATAGAAGAACGATTTTTATTGTCAACACGTTAAAAAGCTCCTACACTGTGGTTTAGGCTTATAACCACAGTTGCGGCTACTTTTCTATAGAAAAACGATTTTTTGTTGTTAACTCATTTAAAAGTTCCTAAATTGCGGTTTAATAAGTCAGAAATTACTCTCGTCTTCAGTTTAGTAACATAACAGAAGTATACAGTTAGAGCTTAGTGACTGATTTAGGCCATTTATTAATCGCGCAATACGGTTAAAAAACAACTGGAACTTATATCCTAGCTACAATAAAGCAAAATTACTGTCATAAATCAAAAGCAATCACTAACAATCATTGTTATGCAAATCAGTCATTTGATGGTTCATTGTGTGATCCGAGGTGAAAATAATTATATAATTGACGATTTAACCAAAACTCGTAAATAAACATTTGGCAGATGTGCCTTTATTTGGTTTAAAGTTTACGAAACTTCATTTCAATATGACGTTGGATCAACAGTATGGCCATCTTGTCAATGAAGTTGCATACGTAATGCTAGTTATGGTAAAGATCTGAGATGTAATTAATCACTCCCCGGTGGTTCAGTTAAGTATGAAGGCTTAAAACGATTAAAATAGGGTTTACATACCCGAGCACGAATAGTCCATTGTGTAGTTTTGTGTGTTGTAAGTCCATCAAGTTATCGCTGATCCACCAAAGAATAATTGGTGCCGATTTAATTAATCGATAGCTAACAAACTGATATGTTATTTATATTTCTTTGTTTTAGCACAATACTTCTCACTGGGCTATCTGCGCTGTGCTCAGTGCGGGGAATCGAACCCTATATTTTAGCGTTGCAACTCCTTAAACTTATCGCTAATTCACTGGGGAGCGGGCTGCAAATGGCGTTGGATTAATTAATTGATAATTATTTGAGCGCATCACCACTCACTGGACTACCTGCGCTTTGTTCCTCACTGGAGATCGAACTCCATACTTTAGCATTGTAAGTCTGCAATATTGCTGCTGACCCATGGATTTAAGATCAAGAGATGACATACAAAACGTGTGTCAAATACCTTATAGAGTGTATTGCTATCTCGTGCCCTTCAGAGTAAAACTTCTGGACGTGGAAATAGCTGGTGTATTCGTGAGAAACAAAAAATGTCGACTTAATTGAGCACCCATTCGGATTTTCTCGGCTTTTGTTCAGAACTCGTCGGTATTTTTCATAGATGAGAGAGTTTAAACCTCCATCAAACGACATCAGTATCATCTGCGGCGTGTCTTCGGGATTCAGGTCACCGGGTATTCGAGTCCCATCAGAACTGCAGAAACAGTCGGGTAACTTACACTGAGAGAGGTCACATTTAGGAGCTTCCAAGGGATCTGGAGTTGGAGGTTCTGTCGGAACTGAAGGTCGAAATAATAATTATAATCAGTTCTCACCAATCATAAGAAATTCAAGTTTATATATTTTTGTGATTATATTAAAACAAACTGTGAGAGAGCATATTCAACTTTATTATCGAAACTTCTGGATTGAGCGAAACGCGTCGAACGCAATGGACAATATGGACACAGTGTGGTTGAGATACTATTATTATACACTCTTCTAGCGCTTAAGAACCCCCAAGGGACAGATCAAGAAAGTTAAAATATCTAATGGGCCTAACGAACAGTATAATTAATTATAACCATTATTTGCCTATGTTATGAAAGGCGTTTACGATATAACGATTGCCATTGTATCAAATGGCCTGTATAAATAATATTCCAACTTCTGATGTGTTTCTTGTATCCTAACAAGTGTGAAGATTTTTGGGTTGTTTTACCAAATTTTACGTACTTCAGAGATAACTTTTACAACAGCTATAAAGATGTGAGGATACTAGGTTGGAGACACTCTATTTAAAGAACACAGACCACAACTATAGCGATGTAAGGATGCTAGGTTGGAGACAGTCTATTTGAAGAACACAGACCACAACTACAGGGATGAAAGAATGCTAGGTTGGAGATAGTCTATTTAAAGAACACAGACTACAGCGATAACGATGTAGGGATGATAGATTGGAGATAGTCTATTTAAAGAACATAGACCACAGCTATAACGATGTAAGGATGATAGGTTGGAGATAGTCTATTTGAAGAACACAGATCACAGCTATAACGATGTAAGGATGATAGGTTGGAAATAGTCTATTTGAAGAACACAGATCACAGCTATAACGATGTAAGGATGATAGATTGGAGATAGTCTATTTAAAGAACATAGACCACAGCTATAACGATGTAAGGATGATAGGTTGGAGACAGTCTATTTGAAGAACACAGATCACAGCTATAACGATGTTAGGATGATAGGTTGGAAATAGTCTATTTGAAGAATACAAACCACAGCTATAACGATGTAAGGATGATAGGTTGGAGATAGTCTATTTAAAGAACACAGACCACAGTTATAACGATGTAAGGATGATAGGTTGGAGATAGTCTATTTAAAGTCACAGACCACAGCTATAACGATGTAAGGATGATAGGTTGGAGACAGTCTATTTGAAGAACACAGACCACAGCTATAACGATGTAAGGATGATAGGTTGGAGGTAGTCTATTTAAAGAACACAGATCGCAACTACAGGGATGTAAGTATACTAGGTTTGACGTACCCTGTTTAAGGAACACAGATACCAGGTTGAGAAACTTTTAGTTACGGTACACAAACCACAGATAAGAGAATACTAGGATGGAAATCTTTTCTTAGGGAACACAGACCATATCGTAAAAATATCGGTTGAGAAACTTCTCGTCACGGAATACGTTGGGGATTTTGTAAATTTGTTTGTTTGCTTTTTGAATTTCGCGCAGAGTTCCACGAGGGCTATATGCGCTAGCCGTCCCTAATCTAGCAGTGTAAGACTAGAGGGAAGGCAGCTAGTCGTTACCGCCCACCGTCAACTATTGGGCTACTCTTTTACCAACAAATAGTGAGATTGACCGTCGCATTATAACGCCCCCAGGCTAAGAGGACGAGCATGTTTGGTGTGACGGGGATTCGAACTCGCGACCCTCGGATTACGAGTCGAGCGCCATAACTACCTGGCCATGTCGGGTCAAAATGGTAGCAAAGTTCTCTTCAATCGATTGGTATGTGTGTTTTTTATAGCAAAGCCACAGCAGGCTATCTGCTGAGCCCACCGAGGGGAATCGAACCCCTCATTTTAGCGTTATAAATGATCTCGTGAGACACAGATCACAAATACAAGAATATTGTTAGGGTTTAAATGAGACACAGCCTACGGATATGAAAATAATTTATTTCGGGATCTCATGAGACACAGGTCAAAGATATGACAATACTTTGTTGGGGATCTCGTACGACACATACCCCAGACATAAAATTCTGTTGGGAATCAGATGAGGCACAGACCGCAGGTATGAAAATACTATTAGGGATATTGTGAGGCACGAACCACAGACATGATAATATTATTAGGGATCTCGTAAGACTCAAGTAAGATATTTAAATATTCCAAGCCATGATTTGCTTCTGAGACGTGCATAAACTCCTCATGAGTAAGTAACGAAACAGGTTTCATGTTAAGTAATGTATTCTTACTATTGTAACTTTGTTGTGTGCTTATAAAAGTATGGATTGAATAATCTCGAGTCCCTGTTTGTTTGCCATTACGGGACTAGCACCATGTTTCGTACAGTACACTGTACTTTAATTGTGGTCTGCAGGATAAAGAAACAGGTTTCGCTTGTTGGGGTCTTATCTTAATTTTTGGTTGTATTTTAAATGTTTAAATTAAAGTCTATACTTAAAGATTTAATAAGGTACGACGTTCTGGATGTCTTATATAAAAATAACTTGTGTCTTAACGTCCCCACGTGACACGAGATAATTTTAAAAGTCTAAACGAAGCTGTGTGTCCTGCGGTGGGACAGCTATAAGCCTACGGACTTGCAATGCTAAAATCCGAGGTTTGATTCCTGCAACGGACACAGCGTGTAACCTTTCGTTGCATCACTCTAAAATAAACACACACACACGAATAAATAGATGAAGCTTTGCAGTAATTTTCGAGTTGATAATATTTCGTAACCGCCATTTTGTGAGGCAATTTCTTAAATAACTAACACTCGTACTTTAGAACTGGAGTTATACAGCGTTTGGAGAAAACGCGAATTATTGATTTCAAAGTAGCTAGAGCATAGATAAAATAGAGTGGCTCCACTATCTTCACGCTTTACTTAATATAAAACATAACTACTGGTTTGTTATTTGTAAAGTGATAAATCAAGGGAATACATGTAATTTACAGTAGACTAATTATATAAACTGTATATTGTATATAAATTGTATACTGTTTTTATAATTAGTCGACTGTAAATTACATGTATTCCCCTGATTTATCACTTTACAAATAACAAACCAGTAGGTGTATTTTATGTTAAGTAAAGCGTGAAGATAGTGGGGCCACTCAATTTTATCTATGTTTTTCTCACCAATTTTTACAGGAACAAGCTAGTAAACTTACCACTGAATAACTGGATAATAGTTATATATAGCAATATCTAATATATTCTAAGAAAGGCACTATTACCACTTATTAGTTGCAGGTCTGAGCTAATGGAAGAAACAATAAAACAATACATTCCATTTCGAACAATGTTTGTGATATTAACAACCATAAATACCACAATTATCAGTTACTTTGTTTGTTTACAGGTGCTTCAGCTTTCACGAGGTACACTCGCGAGTAGGGCCGGCATGGCCAAGCGTGTTAAGGCGTGCGACTCGTAATCTGAGGGTCGCGGGTTCGCATTCCCGTCGCGCCAAACATGCTCGCCCTTTCAGCCGTGGAGGCGTTATAATGTGCGGTCAATCCCACTATTCGTTGGTAAAAGAGTAGCCCAAGAGTTGGCGGTGGGTGGTGATGATTAGCTGCCTTCCCTCTAGTCTTACACTGCTAAATTACGGACGGCTAGCACAGATAGCCCTCGAGTAGCTTTGTGCGAAATTCAAAAACAAACAAACACTCGTATTATTATGACTTGTAGTATGGAAACTCTGAGGGTTATTTTGTGGTCACCAAACGAGAGAACTGTCCCACCATTTTATTACTTTGTGTTGTCCCTATCTTGCTTGCTCTTACATGACATTTTAGCAGTTTCTGGTCTTCCTGATAAGAGAAGGGATGGAATCTCACCCCATTTCAAGCACTTTGCCTAAACAATTGTTTCGAAATCATGTAGTAATACCCATTACCTGGTACCTATTGTAATAATTTGGATCGCTATTGGCAAACAAAAACTATCCTACTGAGATAGATACAGTTAATTAAAAATAATTAAACAACAAAACAGGAGTAAATGTAATAAAATAAAATGAAACAAGATAATTAAAAATTACACCATTCTTTTATATTTTCAACGTGTTTGATTAACTTTAACTGCGAACGAATGCAGCGCCACACGTCGAATGGTCAGAAACAAGAAGCATATTCAGATGCAATAAGAATGTTTACATTACTTGAATAAACTATTTACAGATAAGACAAACATGACATGAGCATAAGGTTTATGTAGTTGTAGAGGGGAGGAAAAACCTGCCTGGAACTAACTTGTTCATCCAACGTGTTAGAAGTTTGTTTTGAAAGACGTAGCTTTAACATAATTTCAATAGAACTTTATTAGCTAGCTTAAAGTGGAATATTTTTCTCTTTAGCCCTATTTCACCTTCTATTAATTACCTAACTTGTTAGTCAAATCACTATACTGTGTACAATGTTATATTAACCTGTATTATTGAATATATTGGTTAATATATTGTTAATAATATTACTATAGTGTATAAAACGTGATGTTAACCTGTATTATTGAAGACATCAATTAATATATTGTTAGTTACATTGCTATAGTGTGGGTAATATAGTATTAACCTGTATTATTCAAATTATCAGTTAATTTATTATTATTTACATATCCATAATATCTACATTGTGTTGTTGACCTATATTATTGTTTTTCTGTAGTGTTAAATCAGGAGGTAAGTGAACCTAGCTACAAAACTCATATTAGAGCTTGACCCAAGTTACCGTCTTCCCAGCGGCTAAGCAATAAATCTAAAGACTTATAACGCTGAAAAAAAGGTTTCGAAACCCATATTGGGCGCTGCACAGATAGTCAGGCCATCGTATAGCTTTGCGCTTAACAACAAACAATTAAAGTTGTACGGATAAAAAGGTGTTAAATACATACAGTTGTTAGATCTGTAAAGAATGGTCCGACATGGCCAGATGGTTAGAGTGCTCGACTAGTAATTTGAGGTTCTTGAGTTCGATTCCCATTTATTCCGAACATTCTTGCCCTTTCAGCTGTGGGGGCATTATAATGTGACGATCAATCCCACTATTCGTTGGTAAAAGAGTAGCTCAAGAGTTGGAGGTGGGCGTGACTAGCTGCCTTCCCTCTAGTCTTATACCTCTAATTTAGAGACGGCTAGCGCAGATAGTCCTAGTGTAGCTTTACGCGAAATTTAAAAATTAACAAACCATAATGCCCCCCCGCTAGTACAGCGGTAAGTCTACGGATTTACAACGCTAAAATCAGGGGTTCAATTCCCCTCGGTGGACTTAGCAGATAGACCGACGTGGCTTTGCTATAAGGAAAAACACACACACACCAAATATCAAAAACAAACGACTATTATTATTGTAGTTTATATTACTGCTGGAAGACAACGCCATCTTTTTATTTTTTACCATTATCAGTAGATATACACATAATACTTTTTTATCCGTTATTTATTGAATATTTGTTCGTTTTGTTTACTTCATGTAGTTTTTCGGTTATTTTAAAAACATCACAAGTATAATGAATATATATATATATATATATTAATAACTCGTGCCACAACTAGCCTACTATTAGGAACAAAAACGGTGTACTTCCGCACAACAGACAAGTTTAGTGTCATGACACCATGAGCACAGGCGTGACCTACTGCACGAGAGCCGGGGGCATGGCTCCTATTACCGTCAAATATATTTAGTGAGCATTGCCACTCTACGCCGTAAAACGTGAAGCATTATCACGGTAAACATAGCCGTTAAAAAAGCATGGTGAAAAATTTTGGTTTGAACAATAACGTTCTCACAAAATAATCACTGAAGACATCAGAGTATGGATGGTAACCCTATATTAACATACTTGTTTTGTTCGTTTTGTCACGGTCCACACAAGGACACTTTTACCTAAACTGAAGGACATGGACGATACGTGTACAAAAATATAGTAAAAACAAATACGTGATTTTAGCCTACAACGCAGAAATAATTATGAAAACGTAGTGGACTCAGTGGAAACTTTGTTTTTGCCAAATTGCATACTAATTGGGATTTACTAAGTCTATTTACAACCCATCACGTGCTACCAGCCAAATGAGGAAAGTGAATTCCAACTAGTAAAAGAGACGGACGCTAACCTTCAACGTATGGATGTTTTGTTTCTTTTACTTTTGACAGTATTTTGCCTTGAACGTAGATTAACCAATCATCGAGCTCAGCGTCTCATACCGAATGTCTAGTAAAGATCCTAACTACACCGCTGCTAAACAACTGTTGGAATTACGTTTCTTATTGGACAGGAGGAGGCGTTGTTGTTAGCGCGTCTGGTTTTTGAATCCGGGAGTTAACGGTGTGAGTTTTGGTTTGTTTGTTTGTTTGTTTGCTTTGAATTTCTCGCAAAGCTACACGAGGGCTATCTGCGCTAGCCGTCCCTAATTTAGCACTGTAAGACTAAAGAAAAGGCAGCTAGTCATTATCACCCACCTCCAACTCTTGGGCTACTCTCTTACTGACGAATAATGGGATTGATTGTCACTTATAACGCCCCCACGGCTGAAAGGGCGAGCATGTTTGGTGTGATGTGGATTCGAACCCACGAACCTCAGATTACGAGTCGGGTGCCTTAACCACCTGGCCATGCTGAGCCATGAGTTTTGGTGCCATAAAAAATACTTTACTCTTCGTAGACGTGGATGTGTTTTAGTCGGGGTGTTGAATTTTTATTATTCATTCAGACACGATTAACCTAAGAGTCAGCAGTGCGGGCTGTTGACTGTCTGACTTAAAATTTATCAGTTCGATATTAGGAACGACTATGCGCAAATGGTCTTTTATGACCACCAAGTGTCATAAAAATTCCACCTTTTCTGGCTGAGTTATAGAGTGTGTCAAATCGGTCCTCATTTTAAAAGGTATAGATTTTGTTTCCGTGACGTTGCTATGAGCTTGGAACTCCAAAAACTAATAACTTCCAAGTTGGGTCATATTCCAAATTTATACCAACTTTCGTCCAAATCTATTCAGCCGTTTTCAAGAAATCTTACTGGCAAACATACAGATGCAGTGGTGATAGCATAACCTCTGTCCAGTTTTGTGGCAGCGGCAATAAAGCATGATCATGGAGAGTTTGTTTTTTTGTTTGTTTTCGAATTTCGCACAAAGCTACTCGAGGGCTATCTGTGCTAGCCGTCCCTGGTTTAGCAGTGTAAGACTAGAGGGAAGGCAGCTAGTCATCACCACCCACCGCCAACTCTTGGGCTACTCTTTTACCAACGAATAGTGGGATTGACCGTAACTTTATAACGCCCCCACGGCTGAAAGGGCGAGCATGTTTGGCGCGACGGGGATGTGAACCCGCGACCCTCGGATTACGAGTCGCACGCCTTAACGCGCTTGGCCATGCCGAGCCACGAGGGTAGAAGAAGCAAGAACTTAAACTAAAGACTGGAAGCGATTTGTCCAGTTTTGTAAGATAAACATGTATACCACTTGAGAGTTATTTCACATAATAATTAGTTTTTATTTTTTTAGTAAATACTAGTTTTCATTTACAGAACATTTATTGCCATTTATTTATTTAGTTGGTTTATTTGCTCAAGATTTCACGCAAAGCTACACGAGGGCTATCTGCGCTAGCCGTCCCTAATTTAGCAGTGTAAGACTAGAGGGAAGGCAGCTAGTCATCATCACCCACAGCCAA
The DNA here is from genome assembly GCF_004210375.1 of Tachypleus tridentatus. Taxonomy (NCBI): domain Eukaryota; kingdom Metazoa; phylum Arthropoda; class Merostomata; order Xiphosura; family Limulidae; genus Tachypleus; species Tachypleus tridentatus. The sequence goes on along the minus strand of NC_134826.1, from coordinate 87,242,346 downwards.
ATCTTGGGCTACTTTTTATACCAACGAATAGTAGGATTGACCGTCACATTATAACGCCCCTACGGCCGAAAAGGTGAGTGTGTTTGGTGTGACGGGGACTCGAACCCGTGATCCTTAGATTACGAGTCGAGTATCTCAATCATCTGGCCATGCCGCGCCTCTGCTCGATTGTAGGTTTGAGTGTATTTCACCTTATTTTTGCATTTGAACTTTCAGGAATTCTTTAGATATTTGAGGAGCCGTTATGAAAGTGTCCGTACTATGCAAGCGGTTCTTTCCTCTTTTTTTTTCTAATCATCCATACTTATAAATTTTGTGGAGTGTTATCAAAATAATTAAATTTGATAAAACTGAGAGAAGCATTTTGGTAATCGGATGAATGTTTCATTAACATTTAGTAGTATTTTAATTTCCTACATTGTTATGTTCTGTAGATAAATTAATATTTCAGTTATTTATTTGTGAGATATACCTGTGATTGGATTCAGAAGCGCAGACAAAAAACATAAATGTTGCCCAGAAAATTATAAACAAGCAAAGAGTTGAGCTTCACACAACTCTAGCTTCGGCATGATGGCTCCGAGTTTTTCAAGCACAAGCTTTTAGCTCACAACTCCATTATCTTTTGAACGATTTGAGATGTAATTTCAGTTGTGGACTCAGGAAGCCAAATCCTTTCGATTGATCTATTTGACCGTGACAAAGGTCTTGTATATTAATTTAGTCTAATCTTGCCTAAAAGAATTTTAATTTAAGGTGTGACTGTGGAGATACTTACGAGTAATAAAATTAAATCGAGTAGACGCGCGCTACCGTCTGTTATTGCTGGCACACAAAAATATAACTGATAAAAAAGTTAAAAAAAGTATTGCACATTAATTTACTCTAATCCTTCCTAAAACATTTCAAGTGTCGCGGCTATTGAAGATTCACTCATGTTATTGTGACGAGTCAATCAGGTAGGCGCTAAACAAAAGTGTAGATTACGTTATGACTAGATACGTGCATAAATATTCATTGGAACGTCTTGGAAAATTCTAGTCTCACGTGTTTACTAAAAACATTTTTGTTTACATGTCGTTAAAGCTAAGAATGTGAAATTTCTTTTAGTGGTTCTCAGCATACAAACTAGGTCATCAGAAAGTTTCCACTTTTTTGGTAAGAATTTCATGAATTTATGTGCTAGTTAATGTGGTAGTTAAGGCATCATCAACCGAGGACCTACACATGACCATTTGAACTCTTACTGGAAGTGTGGAAACAGTTTTTACGTTCAACACTAATGGACACATAACTTCACCAGTAACTTATCAACTCGGTGGGTAATTAAAATAACGCGTAACAAATTGAGTCAGATTTTTTTGTTCTCAGCAAACACCCCCTTCTCCTCCCCAAGGGGCTCACTTGCAAATCTCAAGGCTTATAACGCGAAAAACCGGTTTCTTATAACCGCGATGAGCAGCCACAGATAACCAACCCGTTGTGGAATTTTGTGCTTAAAAGTGGTGGATTCAATATGGTCACTATATACATCTTTTTTTTGAAACACTTTATAGACGTCAACTGAAATTTTACAAAAAAAAATCTTTGTTTTAGCCTTGTGAACTAACGACAAAAGGACTTTTATTTAGAGGAATGTTATATTGATTAGTCCCTGGGTATTCTCCAGAAGAAATAGAAACCGAGACAAAATGGAACTATTTATGACAAAACCAATGAAGTGAAACATGCAGCAAATGTTAACTTGGGTTCGAACCTAAGCTGTAATTAAAATCACGTCTTCGTTATTAAAAAAATATTTCGTTTGGGGTAACTATTCTTTTTTTTTTAATTTGCTGTAAGAACCACTTATGCGGTGGTTTGAATCCAGCTGGATTAACAATAAGTTTACAGACTTAAACGGTAAAGTCCAGAGTTAGATTCACTGCGATGAACAGCTCCAGGGAGTCCATTTTGTATCTTTTCCCCAAAATAACAACTAAAGTCTTAGTTCGTGATATAAGTTACTGGTTTACTGTAAGGTGATAACAAGCGTTCATGTGGAGAAAGTTCCTTAAATACAGGAACTTGGGTTTGAATCCAATTTCGTTTAAGTTTTTATTCCGGATGTGGGCTCAGTGCAGCACAGTGGTTAAAGTGCCAAACTGTAAATCCGAGGTGTATGGTTTGCATTCCGTTACTACCAAAAAACAAATCGCGATCCGCATTTTAGGGTTGTGATATTTGTTTGTAATTTAGCACAAAGCTGCACAATGGGCTATCTGTACTTTGTCCACAACGAGTATCGAAACTCATTTTCTAGCGTTATGAATCCATTAAAAGAGTGTCAGGCAAATTCCACTATCTGATTAGAACAGTCCATTCCGATACGGTGGTTGGTGTTAAATGGTTGTCTTCCTTCTAGTTTATCATTTCGAAATTAGGGCCGACTAGCGCAGATACTCCTGAGTTGTTTTGCGCAAAATTTAACAAACAATTGCAACATTTCGAATATTGTGGTTAAATAAATTCCTGTGGAAAACATTTTCCACTTCGTTTAAATACTGACAAATAGCAAATTGAATAAGCTTCGTGCTTATAAAAATGACTTAACGCGTAGCTATTCTAGAAACCGAACTTGAACAAATAATAATGAATATAATATTAATAAATAACTTTACACTTCTAAGCATGAAAGGAAATTAATATTTCTAACATTATTTTCATTTTGATATTTAACGGTGAGAAAAGCAACATAATAACGAGTTTTATCAAAAACTACAAGATATGACATTTTTTTCTTATTATTGGAAAGCAGTTACGAAGGCTAACCCTAATTTAAGGCTTAGAGATCTGATAGATTCTGTTGTACTATAAAACATGATTATGTCAAGGTTTATCTTGAAAGCAGTTGAGCATTTATTATAGCTTTTACGTCCAGTTTCAAATTATCCATTCAGCGCCACCTATAAATATACATTGTACTAATTACATTAATCTGTAACAAATATTAAATACAACAATAAAACGCATCACCTACTTATCTCCACTGGACCGCATGTTAGGTGCTTCGACTTAAACATACAAAATTTGTTGATGTCGTCAAAATATAGTGACGGTGGACATGCTAGACTAAACGGATATCCACCCGCACAAGTGTAAAATCGACGACAGGTGGTAGGATCAGCAAAAAGTCCATCTGGCGCAGGGCATTCGAATTCTTCTTCTCTTTTATGTCTACTCAGTGGTGTGGAGGAAACTGAAATTTAACAACAATAAAAGTTTGGTATCGTACAGACATACCATCCATATAGACACTCCAAACTTTGACATAACATAATTTAAGTTTTAATTAAAAGTGAGCAGTATAGTTTTTCTATTAAAATCCATTAATTCGCACAAAGTAGAAAGCGAATCAGGTAAATCTTGTATCTTTCATTCTACATTACTTATTTTCATACATCGTGTCTCTGTGTGAATCTTACATCTTTTACCCAAAACTTTATTTCCATACGTCGTGTTGTTTTCTGTGTGAATCTTGCATCTTTTTCCCAAGACTTTATTTCTATACGTCATGTTGTTTTGTGTGTGAATCCTGCATCTTTCACCCTAGGTTATTTATTTTCATACATTGTGTTATTTTCTGTGTGAATCCTGCATCTTTCACCCTAGGTTATTTATTTTCATACATTGTGTTTCTCTGTGTGAGTCTTGCATTTTTCACTCTAGGTTATTTATTTTCATAGATCGTGTTTCTCTGTGTGAATCTTACATCTTTTACCCAAAACTTTATTTCCATGCGTCGTGTTGTTTTCTGTGTGAATCTTGCATCTTTTTCCCAAGACTTTATTTCTATACGTCATGTTGTTTTGTGTGTGAATACTGCATCTTTCACTCTAGGTTATTTATTTTCATACATTGTGTTTCTCTGTGTGAATCTTGCATCTTTCACTCTAGGTTATTTATTTTCATACATTGTGTTATTTTCTGTGTGAATCCTGCATCTTTCACTCTAGGTTATTTATTTTCATACATTGTGTTTCTCTGTGTGAATCTTGCATCTTTCACTCTAGGTTATTTATTTTCATACATTGTGTTATTTTCTGTGTGAATCCTGCATCTTTCACTCTAGGTTATTTATTTTCATACATTGTGTTTCTCTGTGTGAATCTTGCATCTTTCACTCTAGGTTATTTATTTTCATACATTGTGTTATTTTCTGTGTGAATCCTGCATCTTTCACTCTAGGTTATTTATTTTCATACATTGTGTTTCTCTGTGTGAATCTTGCATCTTTCACTCTAGGTTATTTATTTTCATAGATCATGTTTCTTTGTGTGAATCTTACATCTTTTACCCAAAACTTTATTTCCATACGTCGTGTTATTTTCTGTGTGAATCTGGCATCTTTTACTCAAGGCTTTATTTCCATACGTCGTGTTGTTTTCTGTGTGAATCTTATATCTTTTACCTAACACTATTTATTTTCACGCTTCATGTTTTTTTTTTTGTCTGATTACAACAAGTTACTACATAGTGACCTAAACAATCACGTTACAAATGTACCACCAACTCCTGCGGTTTGCCAGCTAACCTCTGAACTAATAAGCCCGTCATGTGACAACGGGGAGAGCTACACGTTTATGTTTCATATAATCCTTGGTTCGTCTTGAGTACTGGGGCGTTACCTACTTTGTAACACATCTGTCTACCTCTCTCTGGAACTTATATACCCTGAACTTTAATTTATATATGTAAAAAATACTTGTAATGTTTCGTAAGTTCGACATACTAACACACTAAGCTTATGACAGCCATAATTACGAGACAACGTGCGTGTTAAAAAGTATTTACACATCTTACAAATGGAGGACACGTTATAAATAATGATGCTCGACCCATGTGTATTCTACATTGAAATTACGGCGTTGATGGAAAATTTCTAAGGTTCACACATTCACATTGAACTTCCTTTTAAATGATAAAGGTAATAATATAGTAAATACCTTTGAAACCTGGGAAATATAACATGATACTAACCTAACATCCAACTGCAATGCCCTCTACAATCCCGTACCCCTTTATATTGTCGTTCCTAAGACATGCCCGGCAACGGTCATTTGCAAACTCTCTCTTTCTTAACCTGAAGATGACCTATGAAGGTCGAAACGTTGTTTTCTCCTTATCAATAAAAGGTGTTAATATCCATACCAGCCGTTCTGAGATGTATGCTACTAACAGCTTGGACATGATAAAACTGTGTAGAATGGACGACAACTGCCTGTTGTGGAGACACAAGTGTAGAAGACGGCGTGTAGAGGACCCGAAGACGAAAAGCGGAAGACTTTCGAAACGTCGTCCTCTAAACTTGTGTCTCCACACATGCAGTTGCCGTCCAACTACAAAGTTCCATCATGAATACTCTGCCTAAACAATCTATCAAAGCTAAGACATGTTTTCAAGGTAAGTTTTTCCAGACATAGCTGCTAACATAGCTCTTAGTAACGAGAAAGACAAAAACTAAGACATGTTTTCAAGGTAAGTTTCTCCAGACATAGCTGCTAACATAGCTCTTAGTAACGAGAAAGACAAAAACTAAGACATGTTTTCAAGGTAAGTTTCTCCAGACATAGCTGCTAACATAGCTCTTAGTAACGAGAAAGACAAAAACTAAGACATGTTTTCAAGGTAAGTTTCTCCAGACATAGCTGCTAACATAGCTCTTAGTAACGAGAAAGGCAAAAACTAAGACATGTTTTCAAGGTAAGTTTCTCCAGACATAGCTGCTAACATAGCTCTTAGTAACGAAAAGACAAAAACATTTTGGGTACTTAAGATGTCGCCTAATAATTATTTATCTGTTATTTCCTTACTGGGAACACAAATCAATTAAGAAGTTTAATAAGTAACGAGTTTAACAGTATTTGTATATAAATGTAATATGTGCGTGCAGTCGCTTAATTCGTTTGTCTTGGATGAATCAGCAGAAATTAACAATAAGTTAGGAAGACGAGTAAAGACCCGCCCAGACCTTTCCATTGGTTGAGTTTGATGGTCCTGCCCTTTTAGAGTCATATAATATAAGAATCAAGTTATGTTCAACTATACGTGGCATTGAAATAATCTAAAACTATACAGATTTACTGAAGGTCTTGTCTGATTATGTAAGTATGGAACCTACACGTCTTTATGTTAGGCAGGATTCGTTTGTTTTGAGTTTCGCGCAAAGCTACACGAGGGCTATCCGTGCTAGCCCTCCTTAATTTAGCAGAGTAAGACTAGAGGGAAGCTAACTAGTCACCACCACCCACCTTCAACTCTTGAGCTACTCTTTTACCAACGAATAGTAGGACTAACCGTCAAGTTATAACGCCTCCACGGCTGAAAGGACATGTTTGGTGAAACGGCGATTCGAACTCGCGACCCTCAGATTACGAGTCGAATACCTTAACCGCTTGGCCATGCCGGGCACGGATCTATTTGTTAAAGACGTTTTATTTCTCATCGCAGTAAATAAATCATAACTTTATAGTTCAAATGATATGTAGTTAGCTTAACTGTCATACTTTTTTTTATAGCTATTCAACTGTATGTAATATCCGAAAATTGATAGTTTATGAAAATATTTCTAATGGGCCTGATGGTTAAGACGATTGACTGGCAATCTGTGGGTTAAAGGTTCGCATCCAGCCATTCAACGTGTTCGTACTTTCAGTCATGTAAGTGAATCTCAATATTCGTTAGTGAACAATAGCCCAAGAGTTTGCGGTGGGTGGTGTTGACTGGTCGGCTTTTCTGTAGCCAATCACTATGATTCTCTTTTAGGAATGGCTAGCGCAGATAGTCTTCTTGTAAGTTTACACGAAACTCAACAAACAATGAAAATCTCTGCCAGTATTATATTGGTTGTTTCCCTCTTTTCGTCATGCATACAGTAACTTAACTGTTTACCAGCCTGTTAGCGTGTTCTACAATAACAAATATGGCCCAGCATGGCTAGGTGTATTAAGGCATTCGACTTGTAATCAGAGGGTCGCGCGTTCGATTTCCCGTCATACAAACATGCTCGTCTTTCCAGCCGTTGGCAAAAGAGTAGCCCAAGAGTTAGCGGTGGGCGGTGATGGCTAGCTGCCTTCCCTCTAGTCTTACACTGCTAAATTAGGGACGGCTAGCGCAGATGGCCATCGTGTAGCTTTGCGCGAAATTCAGAAACAAACAATAACAAACACCAGATAAGCTGTTAACATTTCTATTAGCTTAACTGTAAGCCTAGTAGAAATCATTTATATTTTGTAACATTTTCTGAAAGATTCTTCATTCCTGTGTCCCAAAAACATATGAACTGAATTACTCTAGCAAAACACACACAAAAAAACAACAAAAATATAATATTAGCTTATGAGCTAAACGAACAAAAGTATGGGTTGACGATAGCGGATATAGATGGCGCTTTTTCATCACAAATCAAATATCCGTTTATCAACAGTAGTATGCTGCTCTTCCAGACGGACAGCAGTAAGTTTACGGATTTACAGTCCAGGGTTTAATTCTCCGTGGTGGACAACGCGCAGATAGCCCATTTTGTAGCTTTGCGCTAAAAGAACAACACTAACATCAAACGTTCATCTAGCTTTATTACTGGTTCATGGAATACTGTAAAACCTAAATAACTTATGTCATTGACCTACTAACTTGATTATAATATCATTTCACGCAGAACGCTTAACACAAGCGTACAGTTTAGAACTGTTATAGGGTGGGTATAAGTCCTGAGTATGAAGATGTTTTTTAAAATCCTTAACCCACTTTTATCAAACCCATTCTTCGTCCTACAAAACCTACCTGAACGTATTTGTTTTTGTTTTCCAACTCATAATTGTGTTCCCATCCAAAGAATATAGTTCGACGTGGGTTAAGCCTAAAATGCACTCCTAATACAGAAGTGGAGATTGAAAACAGTGGGTTAAAAAAGCTCAAATCAGCTGCGATGGCTAATTGTTAAGTGAGTAATCAACGAATTATGGAACCAGGCATACTGCGGCTGCCCAACAACCAATAAAGCGCCGCGCAATTCATTATTCTAGCCACGCACATTCTCAATGATGGTGAGGAGTCTTAACACATTGATGGCCTTATTGACCCTGATAGTCGATAGGCCTAAAACCCAAATAACCACTTGGTAGCATTACAAAGTACCTAATGATTTAATGAAATAAAAACTGGTAAACGCTCACATCCGTACATTGCCTAGATAGTGGTACACGTGAAAAACTTTATTGCGCAAATTGATTAAAAAAATTATAGGGAACATTACTGGCGAGAATAAAAACACAATCCCTCAGTGTTGACTTATATTATGTTCTAAGAGTTAACTGAAAATGTTATATTAATGCTAAGATAACATAAAAAACCTGAACAAATACCGAAAAATCAGAGTATCTCATGAGCTTAGTTTTTCAGTCATAATTTTATCAACTACACGTTTAGCCTACAGCATTAGAAATCGTGGTAAAACAAAATCAGATCCTAGTTTTAAGATCATAATAAACTTGAAACGAGAATATTATAATTTAAAAATAATCTGCATTGAAACCTAATTACAATCATGTTTGTTAGGATCACAAATCTGATTGATTTAAGTTTCAACACTGAAAATGTTTTACACTGAGCACTTGGTTATCAGCTACAGTAAGCTAATAAGTTTTATACATTAGGCTTAGCTTATTTGTTTGTAGTTAAGCATAAAACTACAGATAGGGCTACCTGTTCTCTGTCCAAAACGGATATCAAAACTCGGTTTCTAGCAGTGTAACTCCATACACATATCGCCGTGCTACTGGAGTGCTAGGCTTAGCAAAGAGCAGAAGAAACACTTAAGTGTTAGGCTTAGCAAAAAAGCGGGAAAAAAATGTTTAAACATCAGGCTTAGAAAAATAACAAAAACAAGTAGAACAAATGCTTAATTATTAAATTCGATTAAGTGTTAATGTAAGAGTGAACAGTAAGTATTTTATATTATTTGATATCTCTGCAAAAATTTAAGTCAAGTATAAAATAAAGTGGTTAATACCGTCTCATTAAATTTACTAAAGACTTTACTATAACAAATAATTTTGTTAGCCCTACTTTACTATAACAAGCCGTTTTGTTAGTGCTATGCTAAATATAACAAACCATTTTGCTATAACAAGGCATTTTGTTAGCGCTTTGTTAATAAAACAACTCATTTTGCTAGCGCCATGTTAATATGACAAGATGTTACAAAACTTACCCCAGTTCAACACCACACATAGTATCACATATCGTCGAAACGAACTTATCCTTATTTCCTTCATTTCACCTATTTGTTTATTTTTTCGAGGGGGGGGATAGAATAAAAAAAAACACCTTGTTACTTAAAGTTGGAGCTAAAACAGGTCGCCACGAACGATAAGTTAAGTTTAAATATAGGTAATTGTTTGATAGGCGGTTTGTGTTTATTTCTACACCTCCGCTACGCGAACACTATCTCAAAGAGCACGAAGTTGTTTATGGATATCTAGGAAAACCGGATTCGTTTTATACGACTCTGAGAATGACGTTTGACCCACTGAAGATGCGATTCCTGCGGGCATGACGTCGAATCATGTATCTGCATTATTATTTTTCTTTTCTGTTTTGTTTTGCGCCATGGTGCCAAGGGCGATTTGTGTTCAAAATAGTATTGTACCGTTCCTTGGGTTCACTTAACGAAGTCAAAGCGCGAGGAAGTGATCTCAACCAATGAAGAAGCATAAAAGAAACGAAGACATTTCTTTATATTTATTGACACTTGGTGAAGCACGTTGGCGTATCGTATACTGCTGATCCATCTAGAACATTTCACGTGACTTAGTTTTTTGTTTTAGAACAAAGTAACATTAAGCTGTCTGCTATGTCCACCGCAGAGAACCGAACCCTGAACTGTAGCATGGTAAGTTCGTAGGCTTAACGCTGTCCCACCAAAGGACCATTTTACATAAAATGTGACCGTTGTTCGTTCGTCTTGTTCATATAAACTTTTATGTTCTTGGATGGAAAATAAACCTCATACGTAGTTATTACGAAAACCTATTAATGATACATTTATTATCAGTAAAAGGTTTGACTTTTTTGTCCTTCTAATGAAGAAAGTGGGAGGAATTGGTTATACTACGCATCCAATAAAACATGCAGAATGGCTCGGCATGGCCAGGTGGATAAGGCACTTGACTTGTAATTCGAGGGGCGTGGGTTCGAATCCCCGTCACACCACACATGCTCGCTCTTTCAGCCGTGGGGGCGTTATAATGTGTGATCAATTCCTCTATTAGTTGGTAAAAGAGTAACCTACTTAAGGACGGTTAGCGCAGATAGCCTTCGTGTAGCTTTGCGCGAAATTTAAAACAAGACATGCAGAACGAATACAGTCTCATATTCGTAAAACAAATACGGTCTGATACTTGTAGTTGAATTCGAGTAAAACATGTAAGTGCCTTCAAACGTCGACTGACTTGGCTTCTAAGGTTTTGACAGTTTCAATAATATTTGAAAGCTTTCATAGAAATGCAGTTCTAAATTGACCAACAGGAATAGACGAAAAATAAATCATTAGAAGAGAAAGTCAAACATTTAATAGTTCACTAAAATGACCTTTTAGCACATTGTATTATACGTTACCATTAAAAATGACGCCCTCTAGGCGGCTGTTTGTGCTAGTACTTATTGATAGTAGTATTCTTACCTTATATAAAAAAAATATATTAAAAGCTAAAATTTTCTTAACAAAAAGAAGTGTTTTTTTTTTTTTCTGGGAAGTCTACACGGGAAAAGTGTTTAGACTGTGTTGAAATAACTCGTAATATGTTTATGTATTAATAGTGGCAACCTTCACCGAACAAGTAAGATTTTAAGGATTCCATTTTTCAGTACTACATTAAAAAAGCACATCAATAAACCTTCATGCACAATCCTACTAAAAGTCATGTACTGTTTGTGAGGAGAGTACTTTTATTTAAACCTGTGTTATGTGTTAAACAAATGGTT